>NW_008657660.1:0-244 GCF_000695815.1 Acanthisitta chloris | reverse complement strand
AGACCCTCCGGGAACCGCGGGGATGGAGAGCAGAACCTCCGGGAACCGCGGGGATGGAGAGCAGAACCGGCCCGGGAACCGCGGGGATGGAGAGCAGAACCGGCCCGGGAACCGCCGGGACAGGGAGAGCAGCAGCGGCCTGGGAACCGCGGGGATGGAGAGCAGAACCCCTGGGAACCGCCTCGGCCGAGTCCTGCACTCAGATCCTGCACTCAGGTCCTGCACTCGGGTCCTGCACTCAGAT
>NW_008657659.1:0-676 GCF_000695815.1 Acanthisitta chloris | reverse complement strand
GGGAGATTCAAATTAGATATCAGAAAAGTTTTTTCCCTCTTCAAGTGGTCAGGAAGTGGAATAGGTTGCCAGGGAGGTGGTAGAGTTGCCATCCCTGCAAGTGTTTAAGAGGTATCTGGATCTAGCACTGAAAGTTATGGTTTAGGATTTAGAGGTTACAGGGGAATGACAGGCTAAGTGTTGGACTTGATCATCTTAATCTTGATCATGCCAACCTTGATGATTCTATGATTAATCAAGGGAAACTATACTGTTCTTAATTCAAATCACTCAGCATTTGCTCTTTATATGCCTCACTTTCTTTATGGTGAAGTCAGACAAAACAGGTACTTTGAGTGTCTCGATATTAAATTAATTTTTTAGACTATGGATTACAGCATACCTTGTCCTTCAACTGTCAGTTGGGTAAAGTTACATTGCAAAATATTTGTTAATTTTCTAATGAAAGAAATTACCCTTAATTTTCATAGGCAATAACTACCTTTCTCTCTCTTGCTGTTTCTCCAAAGCTAATGACTTATTCCCATGCTAATAACTCTTCCTTTGCATGAGTGTCAACCACACATGTCTCTCACATTATCTGTCCAATCAATGTATTTAAGTTAGAATCAAAGCAATTGTACTCAATTTGTTTTGCTTTTGGTTCAGTGTGAGTTTGGTTCAGTGTGTAAGTTTA
>NW_008657658.1:43149-44946 GCF_000695815.1 Acanthisitta chloris | reverse complement strand
CTTCCACAGTGAGTGTGCACTGCACACTGCCCTTGCCTTGCACACACCCCACAGCTGTGCACACATATCACACTGCTCACACATCCCCCCTGCACCTGCCCACATGCACACCCACAGCTCCCCATGCTCTGCACACCCACACACCTGCATTGCACACCTGCACTGCACTCACAGCAGCTCACCCGTGTGAACATACACCTCACACCACCTTGCCCCAAGTCTGTGCCCCCTTGCTCTGGAGACATCTGCCATAGCAGCATGTCCTCAATCCCTGCCTGCCCCTGGCACCAGGACAGTGCCAGCACCTCCCTCTGAGCTGTGCCAACCTCCCTCCCCACAGCCCATCAAGGCATTATTTCTGTCTGCAGCTTGCAGGCTTGGCTGCCTCCCATGCTGTGTCCCCACCATGGCTGCAGCCCCCTGGCCTGCAGAGTGACCCTTAGAGCCACCTTGACACCTGGCACCCTCCTGGGCATCCACTTACCAGTGCAGCTCTGCTGAGTTCCTTCCAGCCCCATCCTCACGACAACAGTGCTGAGCAGCGTGACAGCCCTGGGGAGAGCTACAGCATCATGGAGCTGTTCAGCCTCGGGGAGCTGATGTGGTTTGGGACCCCACAAGGGGCTAGGGGACAGCTGGCCATGGGGAGGGACAGAAAACACCCCCCAAGCAGTGAGTTCCAGCCCTGGAGTTGCCCACTGGGACCACAGCATGCCCAAACACCCTCCTGAGCAGGGGGAGTGGGCTGGGGGAGCATATTGCATCCTCTGTTTGCCTTTATATTTGGGGCTGTTTTTTCCTGCTGGAGGTGCTGCTGCATCTAGCCTCCCCCTGGATAATTCCTCCTGCCAGTGGGGTCGTGGGAATGCTGGAGCAGAGGCTCCAGAGCTGCCCATAGGCACCAGGAGGCCAAGCAGCAGTGCTCCTGCTCCTCCTGGTTGTGGGAAAAGGGAAGCTGCTAATACATAAAGCCTCATTTTAATTAAAGCTTAAATTATCCAGAAATCCAGGATATTACTGCCTTCACCTTGAACCTCACCCCAGCCCATTATTCAGCACTTGCAGCCAGTCCCCAGCACACAGAGCCATCCCAGGAAAATTGGGGGTGGCATGTATTGACCTCTGCTCCTTGCAGGCTGTTCCCCACCGCCTGCTCAGCCAGGCTGACAGCAGCATCACTGTCCCAGTGCCACCAGTTGCTCCCAGCTGTCCCGAAGGTATGCTGGCCCCGCGGCATGCCCTGGGCTGGCAGCCCTGCCTGCAGCCTCACTGCAGGGTCCCACATGGGGTGGCACCACTGGGGACCAGTCACCCCACCTGGGACTTGAGGGAATGCTGGTCAGCCCCCTCCCCTCCTGCTGCTGGGGTTCATCCAGCAGGGAGGGGTGCGAACGCCTCGGTGCCTCCTTAAAATGACATAGCTGGTCTCCATGGCAACTCTTCTCTGCCTTTCGCCTCAGACCAAGAGCATCATCTGCTCCATCATCCCTGCAGGCCAGGGCCCGGCGTCCCTGGAAAGGTGCTGTTGGGGTGCTGAGGCTGTGGGACTCCTGCCTGCCCCACGCCTCTGCCCTGCTGGCAGTGCCAGCTCGCCAGGCTCCCTGGCATCTGGCTGGTGTGCAGCTGGAGGGCACCCTCCGGGATGCAGCATCCCAGACCCCAAACCCCTCCAGCTCGTCCAGGCTCCACCTATTCCCACTGCGGCCGGTGCCGCGGGATCCCGGCACAGCCTGCCAGGGCTGCGGGAGCGGCAGGGGCCTTTTTTTTTTCTCCCACTGTGTTTCCTAAATACCCCCA
>NW_008657658.1:40805-43076 GCF_000695815.1 Acanthisitta chloris | reverse complement strand
CGAGCTGGGAGACAGCCGAGCATCACTGGTGGAGCCGAGGGGGAGCTGAGCCGGCGGTACCAACCTGCCCATCAACCACTCAGCCCCCGCGGTGAAAATGAGAGGCCGGAGCCGAGCGGCAGGGAAATTGCCCGGTACTCCAGCAAATCCCACCACCCGCTGACTGGAGCGGTGGGGCTGGGCTCGCCCTCCGACCTGGCACGTCCCCGCCTTCCCCTTAAACCTCTCTAAGCCGGCAGCCTACAGGGAGAAGCCGGGATGGCACAGCTGTAGTGGTCTGGATCTATCCAGCCATCTCCAGTCCTGGGGAAGCAGGACCCAGGGATGCCAGGGGTGTGGGCTGCCAGCCCCGGGCGCCGTGGGGGTGATTTTCTATGGGGATGCACACAGGGAGGAGGGAGAAGTGCTTATCCAGAGGTGCACAAGGGCTGAGAGGTGCACGAGGGATGGAGGTATGTGTGTGTGGAACACACAAGGTTCATGTGCACGGAGACAAGCTGAGATGAAGAGGTGTGTGGGGTGAACACAGGGGAGTTTGCACACAGGGATGGAGGTGTGTGTGTGCACTCACCCGGGGGTGGAATGCACGTGTTTTTGCACTCAGCGGGGTGTGGAGGTGTACATGTCTCCTAATGTCACATTGTCCTGTCCACACTGTGCAGGTGTATTGCCTCAGACACCTTCCTGCCAGGGGGCTCCAGGGCCATTCCAGTCTTATGTGTGCCTCTCAGAACCAACAGCACATCTGTCTCCCAGGGAGCTGCTGTCCTCACCAGTCCTTTGCCAGGTGACTCTTCTAATATCCTCACAGCATCTCCCCATGCTTGATCTTATCCCCTTACTCCCCACTTCCCGTTGGAGCTGCACACAACCTTCCCCCAGCATCCCTGTGTGTTGCTGTGTGTGTGGGTGTGTTTATTTATAGGGCTGCTGCAGAGCCTGTGTGCTCACTGCCCCACACCCTGCTTGGGCTCTCTTCCCTGCTTTCAAGCCTGGGCACATGCCTGCTGGGATGCCCCAGTGTCTGCTGGTGTTATAGAATCCTAGGATCATAGGTGGGAAGGGACCTCAAAGCTCATCTCATTCCACCACCTGCCATGGGCAGGGACACCTTCCACGGGCAGGGACACCTTCCACTAGCACAGGTTGCTCCAAGCCCTATCCAGCATGGACTTGAACACTTCCAGGGATTGACTTGCAGAGGGAGTCTATAACTGGGGCAGGGATGGCTCTGGTGCTTTCTCCCAGCAACACCATCCTCATCCATCATCCTGTCCTTCTGCACTGTGTTTTCAGCTTGCTCAGCCCCATTGCAGCCTCCAGGCTTGACCAAGAGGTTAAACATCCCTCTCCAGCGGCACGTGTGTCCTGTGGTCTGCTCCTGAGCCCTTCCTCAAGCCTCACGGAGGTTTTTGGAACATACTTAGTGCTCCCAATTTGTCCTGATCACTGTGTCCATCTGTCTTCCTTCTCCAACACAGAGACTGCCTGTGCCCAGGGACTGAGGGATGTGCTGCTGCTGACTGCTGTGTGTTCGACTCAGGACCCTGCTCTGTCTGCCTTTGGATTGCAGGGACACATGGAAGAGCCACACAGGGAGCCTGAGGAGAGCATGTGCTTTTGTGTCTTGTGGTGCAGCTGGATGGATGCTGCCAGGGCAAGGGCATGGAGGAGGCAATCCTCATGCTATGGGATGTCCTATGGGGCACTGGCAGCTGTGGAGGTGGTGAGAGGATACTGGAGGCACAGAGGATCCACTTGGCATTAAGGTCCCATCTGCAATGGCATGGGCCACGGGGGAGATAACAGGGCAGGGCAAGACCTGGCTTTAAATGGAACATCAAGACCCAGCTCCCAAAAGGACTTGGAAAAGGGGCAAGAGGATGGGATGGATCCAGGGCTGCCAGGAGAATGCATGTGTGATGGTGCCCAGTGCCCTGCAGGACACAAGGCTGCTGCAGGGGACCGTGGTGTGGCTGGGCAAACTCTGCCCTGATGCCAGGGCTCCCTGGTATGGTGGACTGAACTACTGCAGCCAACCCCACATGCCCCAATGACAGCAGCCACCAGATCCCTGAGGGCACTGGGCCAGAGCCAGCACGTGGGACAGGGTGCGGATGCCACGGCCCAGCCCTGCACTGCCTGGCCTCTCATTTGTTCTCATTAAAGGCTGGCAGGGTGGCTAATTAGGCAGTGAGAGTGCCAGCGTCCTGCTGACAGGCACCTGTGCAGACAGACCTCCTCCTCGGCCTGCCTCGTAATTAGCTTGCA
>NW_008657658.1:40156-40714 GCF_000695815.1 Acanthisitta chloris | reverse complement strand
AAAGCCGCAGGCAGGACCTGCTCGGCCTCTCCGGGATGTGGCATGGTGCCACGTCCCACCAACTGCCCCCAGGGCTGCTGGCATGGCTGGCACTACAGCCCCGTGGCATAGAAACCCTGTGGTCATAGCATCTGGGGGGGGCATCTCCCTGCATCCCACTCCCAGAGGTACCTGCTCATCCTCAATGGGATGTAGTGTGGTGCCAGGTCCCACCAACTGCTGGCACAGCTGGCACCAGCCCGAGGTTCTGCAA
The DNA here is from genome assembly GCF_000695815.1 of Acanthisitta chloris. Taxonomy (NCBI): domain Eukaryota; kingdom Metazoa; phylum Chordata; class Aves; order Passeriformes; family Acanthisittidae; genus Acanthisitta; species Acanthisitta chloris. The sequence continues at coordinate 40,461 of NW_008657658.1, read as the reverse complement.
ACCCCCGGGCCTTCCTGGGGGACATCCTCCTGCATCCTACTCCCACAGGTACCTGCTCATCCTCACTGGGATATGGTGTGATGCCAGGCCCCACCAACCACTGGCACTGCAGCCCCATAGCATACAAACCCTATGGTATCCTTGGGGAACATCCTCCTGCATCCTACTCCCACAAGTCCCACCACATCCTCGCACCTCTGGGTGTCCAGTGCATGGAGCAGAGTCACCTCACCCACCTTCTGTGCCCCTTTATTCCCCTGGGGCAGTGCCATGGGTACCTCAGACACATGGATTGAGTGAAGTTT
>NW_008657658.1:39596-39957 GCF_000695815.1 Acanthisitta chloris | reverse complement strand
CCTCACTAATTACAGCGCCGCAGCCGCCACTCTGCAGCGCTCACGGCCGCGGAGAGCCGGCGCCGGGCAAAGCCGGCACGAGAGGGGGAATTTGGGGAGGTTTGGCTGCTAAAATCCAAGGGGGAAGGAGGATGAGGAAGACCAAGGTGTCCTGAGGGTGCTGCAAGACATGCGGATGGGGCAGAGATGCAGAAGAGCAAAGGCTGGATCCTGGGAGGAGCCAGAGCACAAGGAACGGGGTTCAGGGAGCACAGAGGAAGGGGATCAGGGCTGGGGAAGGTGTTGGGGTAGGAGGCAGAGGATGGGGTGGCTCCCCCACCGAACCCCCCCCCCCCCCCCCGGGGGGAGGGGGGGGTCTCGG
>NW_008657658.1:33419-39548 GCF_000695815.1 Acanthisitta chloris | reverse complement strand
CTGCCAGGTGGGAGGATGGTGTCTGGAGCACCCAGGTGAGCACAGGCTGGGGGGAAGCTCTGGGTGCTGGCAGGGTGTGGTGGTGGGATCAGTCTCTGTCCCTGCCACCCATGCCCTGAGGAAGAGGAGGCTGACAGCAGTGAGCAGGTGGGGTAGGTAGCTGCTGGGCAGGGTCTGTCTCAACAGTGCCAGTTATGGGCACAAGGAGCTCCTGCCTGGCACTGCAGCCACTCTGAGACACTGGCTATTTATAAAAGCCACCCACGGGTGAAGCAAGGAGGTGACAGCCTAAAAATAACCACCTGGGCTAGGGTGGTGAGGAGCCACTTCCCCACAGACCGCAGAGTGGGAGGCAGCACTGGGGGCTATCTTTATCCCTCTTATCCTCAGGCTGTTATTACAGTGCCCAGTGCAGCTGGAGCTGCAGCCTTTGCCCACACAGATGACCTCTGCTCCAGGGCATTATTTTTTTCCTGGAGGCACAACCCATTGATAGCCAACGGTGGGAGTGGAAAAAAGCTGGTGAGCAGGAGCTGAGTAGCTCCAGAAGGTAAATAATATGCCAGGCCCCATTCCCAACAGACATCCCACAAGCCCTCTGAGGATCAGGACTACTGGTGCCACAAGGATTTCCTAGCAGTGAGATGTCAGCAGCTCCCCAGGGTGTCTCCCAAGGGACACCTGCACATATGTATGTGTTGGGAAGACACACCTGCACATAGGTATGCACAGAGCAGCTGATCCTACACAGCACCAGTGCATGGCACAGGGAAAGGCAGGACCCTGTGTGCTCTGGGTACCCCCAGCTGGTGGCAGAGATGTCCTGGCATCAGGTGGAGGGCACACATAGGGGGATCCAAGGGGGATTTTGTGGGGGATTCATTACACAATGAACCCCTAAGCCCCACTGTGGCTCCCTGGGGTACTTCTGAGCACCTGTATGGATTCTGCACCCCCCAACCCCACATAACCCTATAAGATACCAATCTCCTGGCCACAGAATGGGTCCCCACACATCCCTGAGTGCCAGTGCAATGCCCTGGGATGCTGCCCAGCCTCTGAGCCCACATCCTGGTCATGCCCTCATGTGCCCTAGCAATGCCCACACAGCCTGCTCCCCACACAGGGTATCTGGCCGAGGTGATGGCATTGCCAGGAGAGGGTCAGCAGCTGGGATAAGAGCAGGGAGGAGTCGAAGGCAGCCGGCTCCATCCTCAGGTGTGCGTAGGACACATTCAGTTGGGAGCTTGTTAGCCAAGACATTAGCAGCCCTTGCAAAGAGCTGACGCGGCTGCAGCACACACATCCCCGGGGCTCCCGGGGGAGCCTGCGCTTCGATTCGTGCCGCACACGAGGCCCCCAGAACAGACGCAGCTTGGATTGAGTTATTTTTTCGCTGCTGAATGTTAATCCTGGCTCAGCTAATGCCTTTGCAGCGGCTCACCCGGGCCCCCTCCAGGCTGGCTGCCGCCCGCGCTCGCCGCCGGGCAGGGGAGGCGGGAGGAGCAGGACAGCATCATCCGGGATGCTGAAGTGGCCATGGAAAAGTGTCCTGCACGGGATGGGGGGCAAAGGGAGGAGGGTGGGTGAGCTGCACGTGCCTAACACCCAGGGGGGTGGGGTGGTGTGTCCCCAGATCTGCTGCACGTGGGGGGACACCTTCGGGATGGGAGCAGAGGAGGATGAATGAGCTGCATGTGCCTAACACCCAAGGGGATGGGTGGTGTGCCCCCCCAGGTCTTCTGTACATGGAGGGACAGCCTCAGGATGGGGGCAAGGAGGTCTCCCAGGACTGTGCCTCATGCCTGGGAGGGGAGGCAAAGGGAGGAGGGGGGTGAGCTGCACATCCCCAGCACTCAAGGGGCTGTGTCCCTAAGTCTGCTGTACACAGGGGGAAACCCTCAGGATGGAGGAAAAGAGGAGCAGATGTGCCCCCAGGTCTGCTGTATGTGGGGAGACACTCCCAGGATGGGACTAAGGGGGTATCCCAGCCCTGTGCCCATGGCAAAACACCATGCCCAGCATGGGGGCAAAGGGAGGAGGGTGGGTAAGCTGCACATCCCCAGCACCTAAGGGCTGGTGTTCCCCCAGGACTGCTGTACATGGGGGAACACCCTCGGGATGGGGGGCAAAGGGACGAGGGTGGGTGAGCTGCACATGTCAAGCACTCAAGGAGTAGGTGTGCCCCCAAGTGTGCAGTACATGGGGTACACCCTCAGGATGGGGGCAAAGGGGTCTCCCAGGGCTTTCATGGGGATGGGGTTGGTTGTCAGGAGGCTCTGGTATCCCTGGCTCTGGTCCTGTGGGGGCTATGGGAACGAGCAGGGTGTGGAAGCAGAGAAAGGGCTTCCCCAGCTGGCGAGGAGGAGGAGGAGGATGTAATTGTACGGTACAGATTGAGCCTGTCAGACATCCCTCCGACAGCGCATCCCGGGGCACCTTCACCGTAAATAATAAATAACAGCCCGGAGAGGAGGGGATTAGCAAGGACAGGCGAGGCACTTATTTCCTAATTGATGGGTTTGTATTCCTGCGGAGGCTGGAGCTGCAGCCACACTGATGCCAGCGCAGGGAGCACCTGCCTCCTCCCCGCGCCTGCTGGGGAGAGCAGGCAGGGAAATGTAGGGGAGAAACAGGGAGGGAAATAGGGTAAGGGAAAGGCAGGCAGGGGAAAAACAGGCAAGAAAGGGCAGGGGGAAAACGGGCAGGGAAATGCAGGGGGAAAACAGGCAAGGAAATGAAGGTAAGAGAATGGCAGGCAGGGGAAAAGCAGGCAGGGAAATGCAGATGGGAAACAGGCAGGGAAAACAGACAGGAAAATAAAAGTAGGGGAAATGCAGGCAGGGGAAATAAGGGTGGGGAAATACATGCAGGGGAAATAAGGGCAGGGAAATGCAGAGGAAAAGCAGACAGGGAAATGCAGGCAGGGAAATGAAGGTAGGGGAAATGCAGACAGGGAAATACAAGTAGGAAAAATATAGGCAGAGAAATTCAGATAGGAGAGATGCAGGCAGGGGAAATGAAGGTATGGGAAATTAATACAAAGGAAATGCAGACAGGGAAAACACAGGCAGAGAAATGAAGGGTGGGAAATGCAGGTAGGGAAATGCATACAGGAAAAACACAGGCAGGGAAAACCAGGCAGCTCTGGGGTAGAGCAGGCAGTGGGTGCAGCCCAGCCAGAGGGGCAGTGGGACCCCTATGCCACAGGACCCACCATCCCCTGGACCTTGGAGCCCAGCCAGGGCTCAATGCTTTTCCTCACATCCTTGATTTCACTCCTTTCCTACTAAATCTTTAGAGGAGGGACCAAAATCCTGACACCCTGCCCCATCCCCTGTGCAGGTTGTTCCATCTGCTCTGCCCAGGATTTGGGGCATCCCAGCTGGGCAGGAGAGGAGAGCAGGATGGGGTCTCAGACAGCTTGAATTGGCACGTGGGTTTAGCTGAGCTAAAAGCAGCTCTGGGAGGAGGTTGGGCCACTTGGGGAGATAAAATTATACCTAAAAACAGCTTAGCCTTGTCCCTGTGGGGAGGAGCTGTCCAGCTCTGCCACGCAGGATGTACTGAGAGCCACTGGGACCCCAGCCTGGCCCCAGTGGGGATGTCCCCCTCCCATCCCCGGGCAGGGGGTGCCCACTGCCTGCACTGGGCTGGCAGCCCATCCCGGCAGCATGCCCTGCTTCCCGGCCTGGATTCCCCTCTCCCACCGGCGGGAGGGGGAAGAGTTCCCTGAGTGCCAGATGGTGCCATTTCATTTGGTTTCTGGGTGAGGCTTGAATCTATTCGTGCCAGTGTGAGCAGGACCTCGGGAGAGCAGCACAGGCAGCACCAGGCTGGGAGTTCTCCTGCCTCCAGGCACAGCTAGTTCCCACCTGAAAACAGGAGCTGCACAGTGAGGACCATTCCAAGGCTTTCCCTCAGCAAACACCCTGAAAGTGGTGACTTCATCTCCTTTCAGGGTGATTTTGCCCAGTAATTCCAACTTCCCCTGCCTGCAGCTTCCTGCCTTTCTCAAGGACTGAAGAGCCAGGGTGGGTTGAGTGTTTTGAGGAGGAGGGGGTGAGGAAGGCAGGGGGATGTCTGTGGAGGCAGTGGTTTCCCAGGTGCTGCCTGGCAGATTGCTGCCCGTGGCCTGCACTCCGCTCACAATTATCTGGGGTAATGGCAGGGGAGGGTGACCCAGATAGCGTAGGGAGGAGGATAATAAGGAAGATATAAGTGAGGCTTTGGGAAAGGGAAACGAGGGGGGGAATACAAGAGAGGAAGGAGAAATGCTCTAGGATGAACTCTGAGCTGGGAGGTTGACCCTGCACAGCCTTGAGCACCTCCATGGCTCATGTCATCCCTAATCCAGGCAATACACCCTTTGGTACTTTCCTGGATTGATGACCCTGAGTGGTTTGGGGTGGGAAAAGGGGTAGGCAAAGGATAGGGCTGGCAGCAGTGTCCCATATGGAATCTCTCTTAGTGAGCACTCCTGGCTGGGATGAGTGGAGAGGGAGAGCTGTGCATCCCCACACTGCCATAGCGGGGTACAGCTCTCAGCACAGGACTATCTGCTGTCCCCAGATGTCCCAGCCCTGTGGGGGCTTTGCTGGAGGGCACCTTGCAGGAGAGCACCTGCAGGTCAGCAGAGAAGGGCCTGAAGCTGCTGCACCTCTCCTCCTCCTCCCAGAGGGCCCACACAGCAGTTCTGGGATCCAGCAGGCACACACACAGTGATATCACCTTATAAATCTCTCAGCCCTCTCCCATCATCCCTTCTCCAAGAAGAGCTGAGGAAGCAGAGGGCTGAGCCAGCGCTCGTCCATCACATGCAGAGGTGTCCCCATGCTGCTGCCACCTGCTCTGGCCACCTTGGCAAGCTGCTGTGGCCACTTCCCAGGGGGAACACTGCCTGTTCCTGGGCTGCAGCTCCTCTCCATGACTCCATTTCCCACCCTGGGCTGGGGGAGAGCTCACTGTCCTGTCTCTGCTGGGGCTTTGGAGCTGATTTGCTGAGCCCAGCAATGAAGAGGACCAAAAGTGGAGACTGTCCCTCCCAGCATGATGCTGGTGACTCACTGCCAGTGCCTTCATTTAAGGAAGCTGGGAATGATGTGGGATCAGGACAGCACTCCCAGATTCTATGGGGGGAGGACAGCACCTGACCTGCCCCCAGCCAGGGACACTTGTCCCTAGCCTGGTGGCTGATCATGCTTGAAGTGAAGGCAGCACCCAGCACATGGTGACATGGTGATGACATGTCCACAGGCTTCAGGTTCAGAGCAAGGCTTCAGGATCTTCGATGCTTGGCTCTGAGTGGCACATGCCAGAGGGGCACAGAAATTCATTCCAGGCTTTTAGGGGAGTGGGATCTGATCCAATCCTGCAGTGGGTGCAGGAGGAGCAGCCCAAGGAGGTAATCTCCAGGAAAGGCACCCTCTGCTCCATCAGTAGGTGCCACTGGGTGACTCTACATGAGGATTTTGACCAGGAGGGTGCTTGCTGGTGCAGGAGAGCATCACTCTGGGCATGACAAGGACCCAGCAGAGCAGCACTAGCATTTCCCAACAATCCCGGCTCATCCTTGCATGCTATTTAAGTGGCAGTGAAGAAAATAAAGCAGACAAGGGGGGGGTGGGAGAGAGGATGAGCTGGAGGCAGGGAAGGAGCTGCCCCCCCTTCCCTCCCACACAGCCCCACAGCTTTGGGGTGGGCTGGGGTGATGCTGATGGGGGGCCAGACAGGGTTTGAAGGGGAAGACACCAGTGAGGGGAGAACGATGTCTTCGTGACAGGCTCGAACGTGACTCAACATCACCTACTTTCCACCACGACTTCTGCTGCTTCATCTCTGTGCAAATCTGGGGCTCAGAGAGCTCCAAACGTGGCTGTGCAGGGGGGCTAAGGGGTGGAGGGCATGAGGAAGAGGAGGATGTGTTTCTTCCTCCTTTCCTCCCCTCCTGAGCTGTCCCTGAGGGTGCCTCCTCCCCAGGGAAAGGAGCACAGAGAGCCCTGCAAAGCCACTCGTGCATTAATTGAATATTCAATTTTCAAAATAACCTTGAGGAACTAAATGAAGAGGCTGGGAAGAGATAGCTAATTGTCAGCTGCACCTGCTCAGAACACAAACACAAAACATGCT
>NW_008657658.1:28708-33354 GCF_000695815.1 Acanthisitta chloris | reverse complement strand
GCTCAGCACACAACCACAAAAAATGCTGCTTGGAGCTTCCTCCCAGCCCACTCACACAATTTAGAGTCTTTTTCTCCCCGAGCCATTACGTCAATGCAGAGGGCACAGCAGCCTGGCAGGGCATGGGAGCTCACTGGGCAACAGGGTGAGGTGCGATGGGGGAACTGGGGCTGGGAGAGCTGAGGAGGCACATGACTGACCCTGTGGGATGTTTTGCAGGGTGGGATGTGCATGGGGATATGATCCATGGGTGGTGTGGGGGGGTGCTGCATCGTGGGGTGACACAGTGCTGGTGCCTCCAGACTGTGCTGCTTTCATGGGGGGGTGCAGAGGACAGGGGCATCCTGCACCCATGCAGGGTCCCCCAGGCTCAATGGGACATGTCTGGGGCTCTGCACCTTCGCTCAGCACCCGACCTTGCTCCTTAACTGGCCACAGTGCTAGTGCTGACTTCTCCCTCCTTCCTGTGGGCAACTCCCTGCCCTGCATCAGAGCAACGTGGTGTGCCTGACCTCACTCTGGAGAAGTCCTGGTGTCCCTCTGTGCCACTGTCCCCAACCATGGGGCAGCAGAAGCAGCATGACTTGCTCTTCCTGGGAGTGCTGAGCCCCCCAGTCTGAGCATCCTGGGGATACTGACCTTCCCCAGCCTAGGCATTCTGGTGGTACTGAACCCCCCAAGTGGGCATCCCAGCCTGGGTATTCTGTGGGTGTTGAGCACCCCTAGTCAAAGCCTGACAGGGCTTCTGAGCTCCCACAGCCTGGGCATCCTAGGGGTGCTGAATCCCCCAGTCTGGGCATCCCAGAGGCTCTGAGCCCCTCCAGCCTGGGCATCCTGGGGGTTCTCATTCCCCCCTGACCCTGGACACCTCAGAGGTACTGAGCCCCCCAGCATTTTCATCCCAAGTGCTCTGACCCCCCCTTCCCATCCTGGAGGTTCTGATTCCTCCATCCAGGATACTCTAGGCATTCTGAACCCCCATCCTGGACATACTAGGGGTATTGATCCTCCCTGCCCCCTAGCCTGGACATCCCAGGGGTTCCAGCTGTCCCACCCTGGGCATCCTGATTCCCCCATCCAGAGCACTGCAGGCATTTTGACCCCTCCAGCTTGGCCATTCTGGGGCAGAGCATGCCCTGCACACCTGAGCCAGGAGCTGCCGATGCAGGCAGGAGCACAGGTCAGCTCTGCAGCCCCTGCAGCACAGCCAGGCAGGATGCTCCTCCCGCGGTGCCAGGAAGCAGGCAGCACCCTGTGGGACAGCCCTGGCCCCAGGGCAGCCCCCTGGGCCATATGCTGTTTTTGCCCAGTACCACATCTCCGAATCTCTGACTGCCTCCACACTTGGCTGCATTAATAATCAGCCGGCTGATGGGGAAGGATTTACCAGCTGTTTTTCCTGACTCCATTGGCCTCAGATAAATCAGGGAGGGGGTGGTACATGGCGTTTGCCAGGGGGCTGATGGATGGTGCCGCGCGAGCGGATCGCTCACACGCTGACACTTACAGACTCTGTCAGGTAGGTGGAGAGCACAGGATTAATAGCCCTAATCAAGCAGGGAGGAATCGCCGGGGTGGTACTCAGCCCTCCCCCAGCACAGCGTCACCCCCACCGCGGCTCTGCCCCACACTGGGCCTGCTAGGGGGATCTTTTCCCCTTACCCAGCCTTCCCCAGCTTTCCCAGTCTTCCCAGTTCCCCCAGCAGCCGTGCTGGCGTGGGCAGCTCCCCCTGCCCAGGCTGCAGACTGGAGATTAGCCGTAAAGAGCTGAGCACACACAATCTTTGCAAAGCAATTGCAAGCGAAGCAGGGAGCAGCTGTGGGCTGAGCAGCCTGCATCCTCCCTCAATCCCGGCAACATCTGGATGCAGCAGCTGTGCCGGCGAGCGAAACCTGTTCGGGGTGAGGGGGAAGGGGCTGGGACCCCATCGCTCGGCATAGAGAAACCTGATTCCGGTTCAGGTTCCTGTCGGAGGAATAATTCTCCAGAGGGAGCATCCCCTCCCTGTGCCACAGGGCAGGGTGCTGGGGGACCCTTCCTGTGCATCGTCATCCCAATTGCGGGGGCTCTGGGGGGAGACGTTGCCCTGGGACCATGGCACATGGAAAACTGGCCCCTCTCGTTCTCTTCCCAGCTTGTTTGTGGTCCCTGTGGTGTAGAACCACCCCCACACACCCCTCCCCCTCGTGGGGTGGGTGCTGGAGAGGGTGGGTGCCCCAGGAGGGGTTGGGGTCCTCAGTGGGGAGCACAGCTCTGCTCCTGCCCTCTCAGCAGCATCCCTGGAGCATGTTTTAAAGGAGGACTTTCAAGTGAGCTCACATCCAAGGGGGCTGTGGCTTGGGAGTTGCAGTCAGCTACTAGGGGCTGCTGTAACCCACCCCTGGGAGCGAGGGGAGCCCCAAAAGGAGGGTCCCCAGCACAGCCCTCCCTGCCCACAGGGATCTGCTCTCCCCTTGTGTTGCTACTTGGCCCAGTGCTGACACACAACCCAGTGTACTGCCCACAGTACTCACAGCTCCATGATGTCACCCTGCCACTGCCCCCAGCACACTCTGCCCACCCAGCACACTCTGCCCACCCAGCCCTACCCATGTCACCTTCGTCATCCCTTGAGACCCCACAGGCCACCTGAGAACCACAGGAGCAGTGGGATGGGATGACTGTGGAGGCACTGAGGGCACTCAGCAGTCCCTTGGAACTGGTGCAAGGGACAACTTGTGCACACCAGGGTCATTGGGCAAGTGTCATCAGGGATGTGGCCACGCATTCCAGCCACAGCCCCTTTGTGCCAGTGCCAGTGGGACCATGTAGCAGTGTCAAGTATCAGTGGGGCTCAGCATATCCCTGGGACCTCCCTGACCCCCCTCCTTCTGGATAACATGAGGGAGCCAAGAACTTTGTCCTGTTAGTGGGAATACCCAAATATAAGCTGGTGCCACCTCCCTGTGTGGTCACAGGGATGGACAGAGCAAGTTGATGGCACACAGGGTGCTTCCCCCTGTCCCTCTGCTCCAGGCTGGTCTGGGGATGGGACATTGAGGGCAGTTCTGTGTCCCCACCGAGCCCAGCTCTGTGTCCCCACCGAGCCCCACTGCCCTGCTGGGGACATCTCTTAGGATCCTGAGGCAAAGAGACCATTTCCTGGTGCCAGTCCTGTCTATGCCAGGAAACAATGTGACATCAGGGCGTGGATGCATTTCACAGGACTTCCAGCAAGTGCCTCTTTGAAGCCAAAGCAAATGAATGATTCCATTTAATTCGGGGACAGGAGCAGCAGTGCAGGTGGCAGCACTGCCTCTCCCAGCACAGCAGCTCCAGCTCTGCAGTGCCCTGTGCCACTGTCTGTGCCCAGGGGACCTGCCACCCCTCTGGGATGTGATGGTAGTTCTGCTGGGTACAAAGGGCAGGAGGGGAGACTTTTCCTTGCCATCCCAGGGTGCTGAAAGGCAACAGTTTATGCAGGCAGTCCCTTGCCCACCCGTGGGCACTTGGCTGGGCAGCAGCTCCCTGTGGGGCTGCAGCTCCTCAGTGTCCCCAGCGTGGGCAGGTAGTGCACAGATGGGCTGGTGGGGAGCACAGGCTGTACCCAGGTGAGCTCAGCTCTCCCTGTGGAGAGCAGCCAGGTGTGTTGCCCAGGTGACCTCCTGGCCAGACTCCCACCAGGAGCTTTGATCCTACTCCTTGCCTGCTCCAGGATGACGTGCCTGGCTGCTGCCTCATGTCTCTGCAGGGCACTGGTGAAATATTTACACCTCACTCCCCTTTGAAGTGTGCTGCACTCCCAGCCCTGCTCCCTGCAGAGTGCTCCCCTCTGCTTGGCTCCCTGGGGGCACAGAGCTCAGCCTCCCTGTGCTCATCACTGGGGTGGGGAAGAGCTTGTGGCCAGCATAAGCCACACTACATCCCACCAAACCCACCAGCTCCAGGCCGCCTGCCCTGCTCAGCCTCCTGGCATGGTGGGAACAGGTTGACACTACAACCTTGGGGTTTCTTCCATCCTTGGTGTGACGCTGGATGTGTCTGTACACACAGACAAGCTTCCTTGCTGCATCTCACAGCTCTACCCTCATGTCATGGAGTCAGTGATCAGCCACAGGCTCTGCAGAGGGCTGGGAAAGACACAGCTGCATGGGGTAACCATGCCCTGTGCTGTCACACAGTTCCTGCTCCAGCAGTAAGGCTAATACAAGGAAAATGGGAGCTTGCTGTGGGCTGCTGAGCTGGAAACACAGCCACCTCCCACAGCCCTGGGCAGTGAGTGTGGCACTGCTCCCTGCCCCAGACACAGCCTGTTTGCTGCTGGCTGTGCCATCCTTGTCCCTGGAGTGTCACAGGGCTACCAGGAGTGTCCCTGGCACTGCCACCTGCCCCTGAGCATGGGGATGGGGTCTGAAGGGTGCAGTGTGTTGTCCACTGTGTGTGGCTGTGTGTCAGGCAGGGTCCCTGCTGCAGGGCTGACTGGGAGTCATGCCCTCACAGTGGGAATTTAAGGAATGGTCTAGGTTGGAAAAGCCCTCTAAAGCCATCAAGCTCAACCATTAACCCAGCACTGCCAAGGCCAACACTAACCATGTCTCTGAAACCCTTCACCTTCCCTCTTCCCCAGGCACAGGGGAATTTTGGCAGGTCTGGATGCTCTCCATGA
>NW_008657658.1:24618-28475 GCF_000695815.1 Acanthisitta chloris | reverse complement strand
TTGTGAGGTCTCCACACAACCTTTTGTTCTCCAGGCTGAGCAGCCCCAACTCTCTCAACCTGTTGCCATAGGGAAGGTTCTCCAGTGCTCTGATCAGCTTCATGTCCTCCTCTGGCCTTGCTCCAACAGTTCCATGTCCTTCTGATGTTGAGGACACCAGAGCTGTGTGCAGGACTCCAGGTGAGGTCTCACCAGAGCAAACGTGAAGAATCACCTCCTTCACACCAGGGGGAATCTGCCCTGCTCTCAGCTCAGGTCAGAAAACACCAGTGGAGACCCCCCAAACATTTGGGGTGCATTGGCTGTACCCGGGGGCAGTGCTGGTGCAGGGCAAGAGGAGCATTCAGGGCTGCTTTGTGCCCACCTCATGCCCCATGGGTGGTCATTTTTTCCCCATCCCTGCAGCAAGAGGCTCCTCCTTGCCTCACCCTCCAGTCTAAGACTCTAGATGTTGGGGGGCTCTCCCAGTACCTCCTTCCAGTCTCTCCTGGGGTGCAGCACACTCCTGGAGTGGGAAGGGCATCCCATACAGGGTCAAGCACGGAGTGGGATCACTGCTAATTGCAGTCCTGTGGCAGTGGAGAGGAGAGAAACTCCCTGATTTATGGGTTGGCGGCAATAAAGCTCCACATCACTGCAGAGGGAATTCACCGCCTCCGAAACAAGGTTAAATAAATAGCTGATGGGAGTGCTCAGTAATCCCACAGCACACGCACACACACACATTCCACATGGCATTCCCTATGCCACACTGGCACACACCCCCACACCGTGTCACTCCCCCCCAGGGATGTGCACACACAGGGATGAGCTCACAGCGATGTCCCCATGACCTGCACAGGCTGTGATACCCGTGGTCACACCAACCCCTTGCTCTCTCTTAGAGACCAGAAGTGATGCTTCCATGAAAGCCTGGGTCAGCAGAGGCTGGAGATCTTATGGAATGACTGCAAAGCATCTGAGCACATCCTGCCAGCTGCATGTTGAATGTGATGCTGGGGACATGGAGCCGCGTCGGAGCTGTTCTGCTCGAGGCAAGACACCAACTTGTGTCCTGGGGACATGGATCTGAGCCGTGGCAGGGCACTGTGCCTGGCAGCAGTGGCTTCCAGAGCTGGAGGAGCCCACTGTTGCAGGGATGGGGAAACCATGACCACCCATGGGGCATGAGGTGGGCACAAGGCACTTCCAAATTCTCCTCCTACCCTGCACCAGCACTGCCCCCAGGTACAGCCAATGCATCCCAAATGTTTCATGAGGTCTCCATTGGTGTTTTCTGACCTGAGCTGAGAGCAGGGGAAATTCCCCCTAGTGTGAAGGAGGTGATTCTCCCCCTCTGGTCTGGTGTGACCCACCTGGCATACTGCACCCCCCTGGACACATCGGCCAGGACTGTGGTGGTGATGATTGTGATACTGTCCTGTCTGCAGGGGCAGAGAGCCAGGCTGGAGCAGCTGCACAGCAGCAGGGTGCTGAAGAGGAGGAGCACTCAGGGCTGCCTTGTGCCCACCTCATGCCCCATGGGTGGTCATGGTTTCCCCATACCTGCAGCAAGAGGCTCTTCCCTGCCTCCAGCCCAAGCCTCTAGATCTTAGGGGGCTCTCCCAGTACATCCAGCCTCTCCTGGGGTGCAGCAGGCTCCTGGGTTGGGAAGGGCATCCCATGCAGGGTCAGGCACAGAGGGTAAGCACCTCTGAGGTAGCTCTAAGGGCCCAGCAAGCCTCTCCGTGGGCTGTGCAGGAACTTTCCAATGGGCTGTGCAGGAAGAGCTTTCCCATCAGGCTGGAAGCGTTGGCACATTTTGAGACGTTTTGTTCTTGGTATAAATCTGTCTCTGGGAGTGAATGTGGTTGATTGATTTCGTGCTGTGCTGGCAGCCACCTGCTCGTGCTGTGTGAGCAGGGACCCTGCACCCAGTGCCAGGCCTGGAGCACCCTTGGGCACCTAGGGAGCTGCCAGGCAGGGCACAGGGACTAGTGGATCATTGCTGTCACCTGCATGGGCTGGCAAAGTGGTGTGCTCCCTGGGATGGGTAGAGGATAGGGAGAAAGAGGTGGGAAGGAGAGGTTAAGGCTATATATGCAGGAATAGGGGGATTCCCAAATCTGCACTGTATGGAGAAATCCAGTGTCCCCAGTGAGAAGGGAGAAGAATCAGGAATGACAACTGCCCTGAGATGCAGGTGGGGACAGGGATCAGCTCCTGGAGTCAGTGGGAGCTGTGCACTGGGCAGGATGGGGCTGGAGCTGAGTGATGCAGGGATGACCATCCCTGCAGGTGACCCATCCCTGCAGGATGAAAATCCTGGAAATTTCCAGGATTTTCCTGGAAAACTGAATGCAACGACCCACGTGGGGGGGAAGAGGGGCTTTCTTCACACTCTCCTCCCCGGGGGGGGCACCCAAACACTGACTGGCTTGGCAGGATCTGAGCTGCCCCAGAGCCAGGCTGGCTCCCAGGACAGCGTGGGCACCTCCTTTTGGGATCCACCAAGCTCAGCACCCACCTCCCCCGCGGGTGCCCATCCCGGCGGGCGGCAGGGGCAGGTGACACCGCGGCCACATCGCCCCAATGCTCAAGGCTGTGTGGCTAGCGGCAGGACGGGGCTGCCGGGGAGCTGCTCACCCCTAATTGCGCTGTGTTTGCTGCGCTCTCGCTTTGCCATGGCAACGCCTGCCTGGCGCGCCGGAGCGCCTCGCAGCACAGATTGTTTCCGAAAGGTCAGCGCCGAGTGGTGGTGGGCTCGGCACTGCGCAGCTCTTCTCCACACACTGCTAAAGGGGGAGATGGGAGGTAATTACAGCCCCTTCTCCGCAATTCATTTCACCAGGGGATGGTGAAATGGATGCACCCTCCCAGGGGGATGAGGGTGGCTGAGCCTTGCTGCGGGCAAGGAGGGCACTGGTGTGTGCCAGGCACGGGGTATGGCAGGGCAATTCAGCTCTGTGGGGCATCCCAGAGTGTGGGGAGGCATGTGGGATGGCATACAGGACCAGGGAGCATCATGTGGAACCATGGAGCATCCTGTGGGACTATGAGGCTACATGCAGGACCATAGAGCATCGTGCAGGACCATGGGGCACTGGAGGTTACCATGGGCTGCAGCAGCATGGTCACCACTGAGTGGTGGTGGCTCAGCACTGCACTGCTCTTGTCTCTACACACTGCTGAAGGGGAAGATGGGAGGTAATTACAGCCTCTTGTCCACAATTCATTTCACCCAAGGATGGTGGAATGGATGAGCCCTCCTGGGGGGATAAGCCTTGCTGCAGGGAAGGAGAGCACTGGTGTGTGCCAGGCACAGGGTATGTCAAGGGCATTCAGCTCTGTGGGGCATCCTGGGGTGTGGGGAGGCATGTGGGGTGACACACAGGACCAGGGAGCATCATGTGGGACCATGGAGCATCATGTGGGATCAAGGGACATCATGCAGGACTCTGGGGTATCATGTAGGATCAAGGGGCATTATGTGGAACAATGGAGCATCATGTGGGACCAAGGAGCATCGTGCAGGACCATGGGGTGTCATACAAGACCACTGGGCATCATATAGGACCATGGAGCACTATGCAGGACCATGTGGCATCATCTGGAAACACGGGACATCATGCAGGGCCATGGGGCACTGGGGCTTACCATGGGCTGGAGCACCATGGGGTACCATGGGTTGTGGCATCACAGGGGACCATGGACCAAAGAGCCACAGGCAGTACTAAGCTCCAGCCCTGTGCTCCTTGCTGGCAGCTGGGAATTAAGGATGGCTCAAAGCAGTGTCCCTGGCTGTGTGGCAGTTCCACTGGTGTCCCTGTTTCCCCAAGATCCTGCGACTCCCTCCCTGTCCCCTGGGATGGACCTGG
>NW_008657658.1:21195-24595 GCF_000695815.1 Acanthisitta chloris | reverse complement strand
TCCTGTGCCTGCTCCTATCCCAGCACATCCAAAACAAGACCTGAATAAGCTTGGGAGGGGTATTCAACCCAAACCACAGTGCCACCCAGTCTTGGGAGCCAGCCTAGCTCTGGCTCAGGAAGCTCAGCACCAATCCTGCCATCCCAGCCAGTGTTTGGATTCCTCCCCTGCTGCCAAGGTCCTTGCATTCCCTTTTCCAGGATTCCCTCCATGCCCTCACTGCAGCCTCCTGAGCCCCCAGGGAGCCTCTGAGGTTAAATATTGAGGAGCACTGGCTGTGCACAGTGTGTGAAGACCAAGCAGACTCCCAGGCAATTCCCTGCCCTGCTGCCAGGGATGTGCTGGAATGAGTTGACACAAAAATTCATTTTTAGTCATTATTTCCAGACATGTTCAAAATTCCAGTGTTTCCTCTGCTCCAGCTGTGTAGGAGCCTCCCTGATGTGCTCCCCCAACCTGGGGTCACAGAGGGGTCACCCCACAGGGATGGGGCATGGGGGAATGTGGGGATGGAGCAAAGAGGGTCCCCATGGGAATGGACACCACATCTCCTCCATGCACTGCTGCAGGTCTAGGGGTGCCTGGGGACTCTGATCCCTGT
The DNA here is from genome assembly GCF_000695815.1 of Acanthisitta chloris. Lineage (NCBI taxonomy): Eukaryota > Metazoa > Chordata > Aves > Passeriformes > Acanthisittidae > Acanthisitta > Acanthisitta chloris. Next base: position 23,994 of record NW_008657658.1, on the reverse strand, counting down.
CCTGCCTGGGGACATGAGGACTTGGATCCCTGTCCTGCCTGCGGACATGGGGGCATGAGGACGTGGATCCCTGCCTCATGGCAATGGGGATATTGATCTCTGTCTTTCCTGGGAACATAGGGACACTGATCCATCCCCTGCCTGGGGCATGTGGGACATGATCCCTACCCTTCCTTAGGACATGGTGACACTGATCCTTTCCCTGATTTGAGACTGTCGTGCCTGGGGACATAGGGGCATGGATCCCTGCCCTGCCTAGTGGAAATGGGGATATGGATTCTTGTCCTGCCTGGGGCCATGCAGGCACTGATCCCTGTCCATCCAGGGGTCATGGGGACACTGATCCCTGCTCTGCCTTTGGCCATAAGGGCACTGATCCCTGCCCCGCTTTGTGGAAATGGGGCCATTGATCTCTGTCTTTCCTGGGGCATGTGGGACATGATCCCTGGTCTGCCTAGGGACATGGCAACACCTTTCCTTTCCCTTCTTTGGGACGTGGGAACACTGATCCCTGCCAATGGGTCTGGGGACATGAATCCCTGCCCTGACTCATGGCAATGGGAATATTGATCCCTGTCCTTCCTGGGACCATGAAGACACCGATATTTACCTTGACTGAGGCCATGGGGGCACTGATCCCTGCCCATCCTGGGGACATGGGAACACTGATCCCTGCCCTGCCTGGGGACATGGGGACACTCATCCCTGTCCTGTCTGGGGGCATGGATCCCTGCCCTGCCTAGTGGAAATAGGCACATTGATCCCTGCCCTGTCTAGGGCCATGGGGGCAGTGATCTCTGTCATTCCTGGGGACATAGAGACATGGATCCCTGCTATTCCTCATGGCAATGGGGATATTGATCCCTGCTCGGCCTGGGGACATGGGAACATGGATCCCTGTCCTGCCTAGTGGAAATAGGGATATTGATCCTTGTTGCCCAGATTGGACCCTGTCCGGCCTGGGGACATGGGAGCATGGATCCCTGCCCTGCCTAGTGGAAATAGGGATATTGATCCTTGTCCTGCCTGGGGCCATGGGTGCACTGATCCCTGCCCTGCCTAGTGGAAATAGGGATATTGATCCCTGCCCTGTCTAGGGCTATGGGGGCAGTCATCCTTGTCCTTCCTGGGGCCATGGGGACACTGATCCCTGTTCATCATGGGCATATGGTAACACTGATATCTACCTTGCCTTGGAGCTTAGGGACACAGATCCCTCCCCTTCCCAGGGCCATGGGGGCACTGATCCCTGTCTTTCCTGGAGACACAGGGACACTAATCCCTGTCCTGCCTAAGGCGACGGGGGCACAGATCCCTGCCCTGTCTGAGACCATGGAGAGCTGCCGATCCCTTCCCTGCCTGGGGAATGGGGACTCTGCTCCATGCTCTGCCCGGGGCCAGCCCAGGCAGCACAGCAGCAGTTTGCTTTGCCCTTGGCACACTGCACAGAGGCAGGTGCAGAGGCAGAGCCCCAGCCCCCCCTGAAGAGCCCCCCACAGCGGCCCCCCGGTAATTGTGGGGCTGCCTGCACTTAATCACAGCCTTTGGAGCAGGCAGAGGGAGCAGCAGCCGGAAAATGCCATGGAAACCACCCCAGGGCTGGGCAATGGACTTCACCCCCCACAGCTGCCTCCTGCAGCCCTTCCCACTGTCCCATCCTGCTTTCCCAGCTCAGCATCCCTTCTCCTTTATCTTCTCCAGTGATCCCTCTCTTCCCCTGCCCTGGTCCCTCTCTTCCCCTGCCCACCCCCTGCTCCAGCCCTGCTTCCTGCTTAGAAACAGTGTTTTTTTCAGATTTCAAGAGATATTTCAGCTCTGAGAGGGCTGAAATAGGAGGTTTTATGCATCAGTTAGGGATGAGGTTTGGCATAGAAATTTGGGTCCTGGTGATGCCACAATGTGCCACCTCTGGTGCACTGATGTGCTGCCCTCCTGTGCCACCTACATGTGTCCCGAGCATGTCCTAAACCCTCACCCTCCACCCAGATGTAGGCAGTTGCCCCTTGGTCACTAGCTTTATGCTGACAGGTTTGTCCTGTGGTAGGCTCTGCCTGTCAGCTTCCATGTAGTTTCAGGACCTGCATCCAGGGAGGATTCCAAGGCACCAGGCACTCATGATGCCAACCTGAGTGCTGGGTGACCTCTGACTCCTGCAGACTCACCTCTGTGCTGTGAGATATGATGTACCTGGTAGGTACCCCAATTCTCATCCATGCCATAGGAATTTCATGGGGCTGAAGTGATGGAAATAGGGATCAGGTGCCTGCCTGGAGCTGGAGGAAGGGGTGGAGGTACTGGCAGGGCAAGCAGAGAATTCCAAGGATAACCACCTTCTTCTCCCCACTGCCTGCCTTGGCCAGTGTAGGGATCCTGGGGAGAGGGAACAAACCAGCCTGTGCAAAGTGTTGTCACTATCTTACCAGCACACAGCTCCTAGGGCCATTTCTCAGCTTCTCCATGGCCTGGAAGCTGCTGGATCCATAGTCTTCCCCACACAGAGTCTGGCAACTTCAGAGGAGGTGATTGTGGGCAAGAGGATCTTTGCAACCAGCTCACCTGTCTTCCCTCCAGCCCAAGGAGGAGACTTGGGGGCCTCTTTGCCATCTGCAACCCCACATAGGGTGTTCTCACATGTGATCATCAAAATGAGAGTGCAAGAATGACTTGGGAGGTGCCAACAAACACAGACATCCATGGGCACCCAACCCCATGGGCTGTGTCTGGTGGTGTGACCTGGGGGCCACCAGAGGTATAGCCACCTGAGTGGGCAGGGGGTGACACATCTCGCTCATGGCAGGT
>NW_008657658.1:7021-21155 GCF_000695815.1 Acanthisitta chloris | reverse complement strand
TGGTAGACAGGACACAGATCATTTCCTGGCAAAACCAGGGGAGACAATGCCCTGGAAGGGTGGTGGGTAGCAGGATGTGCTTCCCATCTGGCTACTCAGCACCTGTGCAGGGCACCTGGAAGATGCTCAGGCTCCACTGGGCAGAACCCCAGCACTAGTGGAAAGTGGGAAAGCTTGTGGAGGGATTTTGGGATGCATTTCTTCTCGCAGGAGCATCCCAGCGCTGTCGCTGCCTGGACACCTTAGTGTGGCTCCGGAGGGACACAGGTGGGTGAAGCCCATCAGGTGGGGGCTCTCTTGTCCCACAGATCCCGGTTCCCGTGCTGGCTTGGCCCTGGATTTGCCAGGACACGCAGGCTGGGGCACACCGGGAAGGCTCTGCTGCCAGATCGCTAAAGTGCTTCGAGATGGAGAGATAACTCCGGTGCCTCCGGCACCCGGTAAATTATCTCCCTGTATGTTCATTCATCACCAATTCTTATGTAAACAGACACATCCCCAATCCTCTGCTTCCCATCGCCCTGGCAACAGCTCAGAGCCGACCCTCGGCTTAGGATGTGCTCTGAGCTCTCACCTGCTCCACAGATCTGCAACCTTCTGCCTGCTCCCTTTGCTCCCACACCTTTTCCTCCCACAGGGATTGAATGAGCAAGGCTTCAGGTCCCTCTTGCCCTGCTAGGATCCTGGACCTCTCCATCATTGGTCCTGGACCTCTCCTTCGTTGGATCCTGGGCCTCCTCATCATTAAATTCTGGACCTCCTCATGTCTTGATTCTGGACCTCTCCAGCATTGGTTCTGGACCTCCTCATCACTGGATCTTAGACCTCCCCATAACTGGATCATGAACTTTTCCACTGTTGGATCCTGAAGTTCCCCATTGCTACATTCTGGACCTCCCTGACATTGAATCCTGAGACTCCCCACCACTGAATCCTGGATCTCCCCATTATTGGATCCTGAACCCCATTGTATGCCCAACATTGAATCCTGGACCTCCCTAGCATTGAATCCTGGGCCTCCCCATCTCCAGCAGCTACTGTAGTCAGGAGCAGGAAAAGCAGCAATGGGATGGGGAGGAATAGGACCTCACTGCCATCCTCCCCAGCTGGTGCATGGCCAGGACCCAGAGAACATCCCATGGGGATGAGTGCTAGATCCAGGAACCATGGCAAGGTTCATGCTGCAAAGGCCACAGTTGGGCTCACACACTGCTGTGACTCACACACTGGTGGGCAATGCCCATGGGGTGCATCTCTGAACCCCTTACCACACATGCATCACCTCTCCTGCTTGGATAGTCTCTCTGGGAAGCTCTCAGAGAGCAGTGAGTGCATTTCCTGTCCTGCTGCCCCTCTGCCAGGACAAGAACAAGCCCTGGAGCTCTCTCAGGATGCAGCCAGGAGCTGTCAGAGGAATTGCAGGCAGGGCACTGCTGCCCCACAGCAGGATAGCTGGGGCATGGGAAAGAAAAGCTCTGCATGGAAGCTGATAGAAGCCAGAGGAACCCAAGTCATTTAAGGTTGAAGAGAAATGTTAAAGACAGCAGGAAAAGCAAACATTAGTGGTAGCCAAGCGGCTAAGGGGAATAGGAAGGGCTTTTACAAATATATCAAGGGGAAAAGGAAATACTGGAGAGCCAAGACAAAGTAGGCCCATTAATAAATGAGGAAGGATATTAAATTAATGATGATTCTCAAATGGCTGAGTTAGTGAACTACTTATTGAGATCTGCCTTTAACAAGAACAACAAGGGAAAGTGGCTGAGACAATCAGAAAGCAGCCAAGGATGCTGAAATTGTCCTACATGCAATGAGGGGAATGGGATTGCTGGGCTAGGAGACCCAGATGGTAAGTGCCCAGAGTTGAGCAGGGCTAGCAGAGCCCACCCCAGCCACCTCCTCCCCAGCAGGAGCAGAGGGAATGAGTATCCGGAGCAGAGTGATGCCTGGAGGAAGGCTCAGAGCAAATAAGAGGTCTGGGGTAGGGGGACTCTGTCTCCTGTCCTGGAGTGGGATGGAACCATGGCAGAGATGGAAGGGAGACTCCTAAGAACAGCAGGTGCAGCCCATGCTGCAGGGGTTCAGGCTTGGGGACCACTAGAGAACAGCCTGTATGGAGCTAAATGAGGAGGGGGAAGGGATTGGAGTCCTCCTGGTTTATTAGGGTTTGTCCTTGTGAAATAGGATCCTCCAAGCTGCCCTGCTGCTGTTTATCCTCCCTGTTCATCTGCACTGCATCAGCTAGTGACTGCCCAACCCAAGGTTGCTCATGTGGCCAGAGGTAAAGCTCTGGGAAGGAGATTTCCTGTCCTTCTAGGAAGGCTGAGAAATCCCCCAAAACCTGAGGCTGCTGCTGGCTTGAAAGGGCTGGTTGATCCCTCAGGGTCAGATCAAGGCAGCATCAACCTCTGCTCATGCATCCCCTGGGCACTGTGGGATCCAGTGGCACTGTGGGATCCAATCTAAATTTCCCTCAGTGCCCTGGGCTGTGCCTTCTGATGGGGAATAGGAGCTGCTGCAACCTGAGGGATGGCTAGAAAGTGTCCCACACTTGGAATGTGTGTCCATATGTGTGGTGCATGCCTTATACACAGGGAAATGTGTTTAGTCTCCACTTGGGGATCCTCAGCTGTGTCCTGTGGGATGAGGTTTTCAATGTGAGGGTGGTGAGACACTGGCACAGGTTGCCCAGGGAGGCTGTGGCTGCCCCAAACCTGGCAGTGTTCAAAGCCAGGGTGGATAAAGCCTTTGAGCAACCTGCTCTGGTGGGAGGTATCCCTGCCCAGGACAGGGATTTGTGACTGGGTGATCTCCAAGGTCCATTCCAACCCCTTAACATATTATGAAACTATGAGATGAGATGGGATGGGGTGGGGTGGAATAGGATGGGATGCAGGGAGTTGGGATGGGAGGGGACAGGACAGGATGGAACGAGATGGTTGCACATCCCTCAGCATGGCTGTGCAAAGATATGGGGCAGCTCCCCTGTTCCTGAGACGTGGGGATTCAGCACACTCCACCCAGCCCCTCCTGCCCCGGTTATAACAAGGTGCAGGAGCACTGGGGCTGCACAGGTTTGGTTCAGGGATGAAGGATGATTGCTCTCTTCCCCCATCACTCCAGGAGCCAGTGCTGCATGGTGGCAGTGCCCATCCTCAGCCAGCTGGGAGCACAAGTCCCGTGGATGTGCCAGCTGACAAAGGGGTCTGTGGGGGACAATGCCTGGGAAACGAGGGCCCTCGTCAATGTTTTATGTGCCCAGACATCCCCAGGGTGTGTTTACGGGGCAGTAAATTAAAGCACTCAGCCAAGTGACATTTGTGTTCTGCAAATGCGATTATTATGCATGATTAGCAGCCAAGTGCACTGCAAAACCCACACTCGTGGCTGCCTGGGCTGCCTCCAGCTCCTCAAACCACAGATACACCCCTGGGCAGGCTCTTGCTGCCCAGGAAAGCCTCTCCATGGGACAGAAACAAGTGCTGAGATCCTGGGACCACTACCCTGTGCCTTGGGCTCACCACCCTCCCCTGTCATAGTATCATTAAGGGATTGGAATGGAATGTAGAGTTCGTTCAATGCCAACCCCCTGCCCTGGCCAGGGACACCTCCCACCAGAATAGGTTGCTCAAGGCTTTAGCCAACCTGGATTTGAACACTGCCAGGGTTGGGGCAGCCACAGCTTCCCTGGGCAACCTGTGCCGGTGTCTCACCACCCTCACAGGGAAAACATCTTCCTAATACCCAATCTAAATTTCCCTCTCTAAATTTCTCCCCATTGCTCCTTGTCCTGTCCCTGCAGCTCCTAACCAAGAGTCCCTCTGCACTTCTGTGGAGCCCCTTCAGCTCCTGGCAGGTTGCTCTGAGGTCTCCACACAACCTTCTCTTCTCCAGGCTGAACAGCCCCAACTCTCTCTGTCCTTGTAGGGAAGGTGCTCCAGTCCTCTGATCAGTTTTGTGGCCTCCTCTGGCCTTGCTCCAACAGTTCCATGTCAGTCTGATGTTGGGGCACCAGAGCTGTGTTCAGTACTCCAGATGGGTCTCACCAGAGCACACTCGATGGGGAGAATCACCTCCTTTGACCTGCTGGGCTGGAGATGACCTGTACCAGCCAAGGAGGCTTCTCCCTGCCTGCTGGAAATGCACTGTGCCAGCTGAGGAGTTAAAAGATGTTCTCCCCAGCCTCTGCCCTGCCTTTCCAGAGGAATGCATCCAAACTCACTTTTTAGCTTTAATTATTTATCTGTAACCAATTTGGCAGGAAAAGCAATTAAACGAGTGGGTGATTAATGACCTGCTGATTTGCTCAGGTACCTAATTTAAATGTCTATATAATATATAAGCACATTTTGGAGATGCTTCAATGGCTCAGTTCAGTCCTCAGCTGCTTGGACATGTGTTGGGAGGATCACTCCTTGCTGAGCCAGTGCCACCAGTGTGCTGGAGCATTCTGTGCCTCTCTAGGAGCATGGAGAAGCTGTTTATCCCAGGAATCCCTTCATAGTTGCTCCCTGGCCAGAGCTGTGCCTCCTGTGTTTCCCTTGTCAGTGTTTCTCATTGGGAAAAATCTGACCTGGATGGGAAGGAGCTGTCAGGGCAGGAGAGGATGCTGTTTCCTGGGAAAAGTGCCCTGGGAGAAACAGGCCCTAGCAGGCACATAGCTCAGGCTTGAACTGGTGTCAGACTGTACCCTCAGCACCTGGGACACTGGGCAAGGGCTTTCCCAGCTGGAACACCTCAGCTGGACACAGATTTGGGTTGTCACTAACCAGAGCCATCCAGGCTCTTCCCTCCTGCTCTGTGAGCCTCAGAGCATCCCTGTTCTTCCTGACATCATCCATCCTTCCCACCACTTGACTGTGCTGTGTCCAGGCACTGTCTGTAAGGCAGGTGGGTGTGCACACAGCCTCCCTGGCATCCCAAGTGGCCTGATGTCACCAGGACATGCCTATGCAACCCCTGCAGCCATCAGCCCTAGCTCACTGAGGGAGAGATACCCTGTGTATATCCAGTTCCTCCATGGCTGTTCCCCACTGCAGACTGGGCAGAGGCCAAGGACTGCCAGAGCCCAAAGCCTTTCCGTGCCACTGCCAAGCAGGACTGTGCTGCTGCCTTTGGGACAGGGACACAGCTGCCATGTGGTGTGTTCCACTCACACAGGTCCTCCCATGGCCCACAGGGATGTGATGTCCAGAGGGGATGCTCTTATCCAAGTACTGCCTCCTCCAGCCACATTCAGGTACTATCTAGGAGGCAGGTGGGTGTGCACACAGCCTCCTTGGCATCCCAAGTGGACTGATGCCACCAGGACATGCCTATGCAGCCCTTTGCAGCCCTCAGACCTGGCTCCCAGAGGGAGAGATACCCTGTGTATATCCAGTTTCTCCATGGCTGTTCCCTACTGCAGCCTAGGGCTAGGACTAGTCAGATCAGAGGCCAAGGGCTGCCAGAGCCCAAAGCCTACCCATGCCCCTGCCAAGCAGGGCTGTGCTGCTGGCTGAGACACCTTGGGGATGGAGGAAGGGGGATGCTCCTCACGGCAACAGGGAGGAGCAGGGAATGGGCCCATTGTTGAGCTAGAAATGGTAAATCCATTAATCTTTAGGAATACAATTCACTGTGCAAAACAGAAAAGGAAAAGAGACACCTCATTTGTTATCAGGTGCATTGTGAGAGTCAGGTCCTTTAATTATCTCACCAAATTCTCCAGCCCATTCATCAAGTTGCCACCACCAGCCTGCCGAGATTACCACCCACAGACCATCTGGGCACTGCAGAGGGAGCTGAGTGCTGCCAGCCCCAGGCACACTGGCAGGATGTTGTGCAGGCTGGGGATGCTCCTCATCCCCTGGAACACTCCTCAGGGCTCCCTGCCTGGGAATTCACCTCCTCAGATGCACAGGGCACTGCCCAGTGTGTTGTGCCCTACATGGAGAGATGGCAGTCAGGCCAGGGATAGAATTGGGTCCATTTGGGCTTATAAAAAGAGGGAGAATGGCTTTTCACATGGGCAGAGACTGATAGGACATGGGAGAATGATTTTAAACTAAAAGAGAAGAGATTTAGGTTGGATGTTAAGAAGGAATTCTTCCCTGGAGGGTGCTGAGGCATTGCCACATGTTGCCCAGGGAGGCTGTGGCTGCTCCGTCCCTGGTAGTGTTCCAGGCCAGGGTGGACAGGGCTTGGAGCAACCTGCTCTGGTGGAAGGTGTCCCTGCCCATGGCAAGGGGTGCAATGAGATGAGCTTTAAGGTCCCTTCCAACCCAAACCACTCCGGGATGCTATGATGATTCTGTAACACAACAGTATCCCCATGGGAGAAGCCAGAGGCTGGGGAAGAAGGTGTTTGGGAGTGATGTGCTATGCTCCAGTGTCTTAGAAACTCCTGCGGGCTGAGGAAATCATCTCCTTTCCCAGGGCAGAGCCTGGGACTCGCACACAGTAAGGCCAGAGCAGCTGCAACACCCTTACAGCTCTTGGTGCTTCCCTCTGGCTTTCACCTCCTTCCTGCCTGGCTCCCAGAGCTCCATGTCAGGGTGTCAGCACAGCCTGCACCAGTGAGCTTGCAGGATTCCAGGTTTTGGGGATCCATTGGCTTCCTCTGGCTCAGCATCCCTGAGGGAGGGCTCCTGCCCAGCCCAGAGACAGTCACCAGTGGGTCAGGAGAGGATGCTGATGGACACAGGGAAGCAGAGGATGGTCCTGGCAACAGCTGCATGAGAGAGAAGGATGGAAAGGAAAAGGGACCTGAGATGCTGAAAGACTGGAAACCTCTCTGGAATACATCAGAAGCAGAGCCTGAGTGGTTTTTATAAGAGCAGAGAGCTGGGACCCAGAGGAGATCCCTGCTGGGATAACTATCCCAGTCAATCCAGGAAGGCAGGACGTGGCTGCACACAGGTGTGTGGGTGAGGTGTGGGGCACACTGCTGTCCCTAAGCAGGATTACTCCTCCTCCACCCTCTGCCATTGCCCTCCAGAGCCCTCAGGGAACCCCCAGTTCCTGGCAGCGTGGATGGAGCCGAGGGAAGGGGTCTGGGAGCTCCCATGGAGGACTGGACCAGGCTCCTGGCCCCCTGCCGCCTTCCCCCAAACCTCTTGGGAGGAAAACTTATCCTGCCCATCTGGAGTCCAGCTCAGCTCCTGTGAGTAATGAGGGAGTGGGAGGCAAGGCAGACGTCTCCTGCTCTCCCCAGCAGCATGGAGGAGAGAACAGACTATCCTGGGAGCGCAGATGGGGCGGCACAGCACCATGAGTGGGGGATGCTTAACCCTGCCGTGGCCAGGACAGGCAGGGGAGAGGGGGCTGTGATGTCCAGACCTCCTTCTTCACCCCCGAGCACTTTTCCATGGGGACAGGGGGAGGTATCCCACTCTGGACACCCCAGGAGAGGCCACAGTGATGACCACAGGGCATGGCGCAGCATCCTCCAGCCTGTTTGACTTCCCATGTCACAGCCCATGGGCTGTGGTTCTGTGGCTGCACTTTAGCTGAAGCCATGTCTGGGGACAAGAGAGGTAAAAGCATTGCAGATGCCCTCAGCAAACACTTCATTTAGTGTGAAATCTCGAGCAGAAGCCTCTTTGCAAAGGCCACACACAGCCGGCGCGGGGAGAGATGTCTCGGCAGTGCTGTCACTGAAATCACCTCCTTCCTCCCCGAGGTGCCAACTGAGTCTATTTTAAGGCCTGCCAGAAAGCCAAGCTTCCTCTGGGTGCAGCCATCACACAGCAGCTGTGCCAGGTCCCAGCAGGACGAGGACAGGGACCAGGAGCAGGATGCTTAGGCATCACAGACCTCCATCAGCATCTCTTGCTCCAAGGCACTGCTCCCAACTATGAGCCTTGGGGACAGGGGCACAGAACTGCCACATGGTGTGTTCCACTCACACAGGTCCTCCCATGGCCCACAGGGATGTGATGTCCAGGGGGGATGCTCCAGTCTGGGCTAGAGCAGCAATGTCCAGGTAGTATCTACGAGGCAGAAGGGTGTGCACACAGCCTCCCTGGCATCCCAAGTGGCCTGATGCCACCAGGACATGCCTATGCAACCCCCAGACCTGGCTCCCAGAGGGAGAGATACCCTGTGTATATCCAGTTTCTCCATGGCTGTTCCCCACTGCAGCCTGGGGCTGGGGCCATTTAGAAGTGAGGCCAAGCAGAGCTGTGCTTGATGCCTTTGGGACAGGGACACAGAGCTGCCACATGGTGTGTTCCACTCACACAGGTCCTCCCATGGCCCACAGGGCTGTGATGTTCAGAGGGAGATGCCCTTATCCAAGCACTATCCTGCAGTCTGGGCTGGGGCAACAACGTGATGCAGAAGCCAAGTGTCTTTTACTATGAATATTTGTTCTTTTCTCCCTCTTTTTTTTTGGTCAAAGGAAAACATTTCTGCAGGGAATGACTGTGACTGATTACATTTGTCAGGGGTTTTATCAAGCAATTGAAAGAGCTAGAGATTTTTTGGAAACCAGAGCAGTGAAATATTTTGGCTGGTCAAAATTGTTTCCAGTAAAAAATCCCCAGAAAACGTGGAGAGAAACTGGTGTAGAAAATTTGCAGAGCAAATTAAAATGTGGGGGTTTCTTTCCAAGGAAAAACAGCTCCAAGGGAAAGAAATTGCAGCATTGGTGGAAAGATGCTCTGTGCTGAAGGCACAGGAGAGCACCCAAGGGTGCTTTGGCCCTGGGGATGTGGGGACAGAGCAGGGACAATGGGTGTAGCTTTGGGAAAATTCATGTATTTTCCCCACATTATGCCCCAGGCCACAGGGAAGATGATTCCAGGTGGAAAGTGGTGTCCTGTGCACAGGGGAGTGAGCAGAGGGCATGGGCTGAGCCACTGTTGGGGCTGGAAGAAAGGACAGGAGATGCCTTAGGAATGGGATGCGTAGAAATCAAGATGCTGCAGGGATCTGAGCCATGAAGCTGTGCCATGCCATGGGGATCCTGTGCCACCCTATCCTGAGGCTGTGTGTGCCATGTCCTTGTGACTCTATGCCAGCTCAGAATGGGACCCTATGCTACCACAGCACAGGCCTGAGCCATGCCCTAGGCACCCAGCACCATCCCACCGTGGAGCTGTGCCATATCCTGGGGTCCATGTGCCACCCCAGCATGTGGCTGTCCCATTCCAGTTTCACCTCATCTTGGATATCTGGAAAACATGAGACAGCTGAACAGGGTTGAAGTATTGAGCAGAGTCAGATTTGAGCCTGTGGCAGAGGGACAGTGACCAGAAGGCAGCAGGAAGGTGCTGGGAACAGTCTGGAGCCTCCCCAAGCTTGCTGGGGGCCGTGATTTGGGATCTCTGCATCCCCTTGGGATCTCTGCTGCGTTTCCCATCGCTCCTGCTGCTATTCCAGGAGCCTCCTCTTCCCTAACCCCGCGGCCCCGGCGTGGCACGGCTCGGGCTGAGCCCTGACCCCAGCGGGCTGAGCTCTGTGCTCAGTGAGCTCTCGGCTTAAAAATAGCTCATGACCATGCAAATCGCTGCCTGGCTAGTAATGCACATGCAAATAGGCCCTGGCAAAGCTGGCATTCCCACCTGGAATTTGCAATGTGTAGGCTGCTGGCAGGGGGGGATTTTTGGGCTGAGTGGTAGAGGCTTGGAAAGGTGCAGTGTGGAGGGCAGGGCAGGGAGGGGATGCAGATTTCCGATGGATCTGTGCTGTCCTGGTCTCTGCTGGTGGCTGGGGAAGCTCCCACAGGGAGAAGAGGAGGAGATGGGTCTGGGGAGGGCTGAGCACCCTTTGCAGTGCTGTTTCCTGAGGGTGCTGGTGGCTGGCACCCCTGAAACCACCAGTTTGGGAGGTGCCTGAGATTGTGCTTCTGCCACTGTCACAGCCCCCAGGGTGACTTGAGCATCCCAAAAATGCCAGTGGTTGGCACCCTGAAACCACCAGCATGGGAATGGATGAGTGTGCCTGAGATTGTGCTTCTGCCACTGTCACAGCCCCCAGGGTGACTTGAGCATCCCAAAAATGCCAGTGGTTGGCACCCTGAAACCACCAGCATGGGAATGGATGAGTGTGCCTGAGATTGTGCTTCTGCCACTGTCACAGCCCTCAGCACTGCAAAAATGCCAGTGGTCATCACCCCTGAAAACACTAGCATGAGGATGGGTGAATAACAGAGCCTGGGACTGTGCTACTGCCACTCTCACAGCCCCTGGAGTGATCTGAGCACCCCAAAAATGCCAATGGTTGCCACCCCAGCAATAGGGATGGGTGAATGAGCCTGAGATTGTGCTTCTGCCACTGTCACAGCCCCCGGGGTGATCTGACCACCCCAAAAACCTCAGCGCAGGAAGGCGAGTGGTTGCCCCCCTGAACCCACCAGTTCAGGGATGGATGAAGAACAGAGCCTGGGATTGTGCTTTTGTCACTGTCACAGCCCCTGGGGTGGTTTGAGCACCCTGAAAACACCAGTGGTTGTCAACCCTGCAATGGGAATGGGTGAAGGAGCCTGAGGTTGTACACCTGCCACTGTTACAACCCCCTGGGTGACTGAACACCCCAAAAATGCCAGTGGTTGGCACCCTGAAACCACCAGCATGGGAATGGATGAGTGTGCCTGAGATTGTGCTTCTGCCACTGTCACAGCCCCCAGGGTGACTTGAGCATCCCAAAAATGCCAGTGGTTGGCACCCTGAACCCACCAGTTCAGGGATGGATGAAGAACAGAGCCTGAGACTGTGCTTCTGCCACTCTCACAGCTCCTGGGGTGGTTTGAGCACCCCAAAAATGCCAGTGGTTGCCACCCCTGCAGTGGGGATAGGTGAATGAGCCTGAGATTGTGCTTCTGCCACTGTCACAGCCCCCGGGGTGATCTGACCACCCCAAAAACCTCAGCTCAGAGTGTGCTGTGCAGCTGTTTAGAGCTTCTCCCCCCCTCCCGAGTGTCTGGGTACCCTGTGCCCCTGAGAAAAAGCCATTTGCCATCTCTGCTGAAACCCTGTGCATGTCAGATCTGCGGCTCCTGCGGGCACAGCTCGAGTCAAGAAGAGCCAGAGCACTCCACGGGCAGAGAGTCATGTGAAAAATGCTCTCGTTCCCTCTTAAGATGCTTGGAAGCAGCCTGAGGGCTTTAGCACTGTGCCGCTTTGGTTTAAGTTTCTCTAATGAGGTTTGCCTTCTATTACTGTCAGGGAACATTTTTCATTGTTGAAGCCACTGTAAATGCAAAGCCTTAAAAATGAGTTTCCATTTCAGATCTGACAGCTCAGCTGCTAATGTAAAATAGAGAAAAACCACAGATCAGGCTGCCTTTTAGTGCAATTAGCCCTCCAAATGGAGCAATTTACATTGGCACACTTGTGTATCTTCCTGCAGAAGGGGGAAAAAAGCCTCATTACTTAAGCACAGACCTTTCTGAACAGAAAGGAGGGGAGGAGAGGGAAAACACAGCAGGGATGGGAGCGCTGGGCTGTGCCTCCCGAGCCGCCGTGCCGGCGAGACACTGGGCTGGGGCTGCACATGGATCTGTCTTCCCGGAGCGTTTTCCCTGCGCTTTTCCCGATGTTTTTGCTCGTCACGGTGCGTCTCTTGCCGGGGGTGTGGTGAGCTGGCAGTGTTGCCATGCGGAGTGCAGGCGGTGCCGGTGCCAAGTGCTCTGTGTCCCTCCTGTGCCAGAGGTTTATGGATTAGAGCAGCTCATCAATTTTGCAGTCCCTGCCAAAGCTGCAGCGGCTGGGGCTGGCGCCTGCTCTGTCGTGTGAGGGTGGCACCTTGGGCCACCCCAGCCTGGGGCTGGGCCATGCCCTGGGGATCCTGTGCAACCCCAGTACAGGGTTAAGACATGCCCTAGGCACCCAGTACCATCCCACCATGGGGCTGTGCCATCCCTGGGGACCCTGTGCCATTCTGACAAGGGGCTGTGCCATACACTGAGGACCCTGTGCCACCTCATCATGGGGCTGTGCCATGCCCTGGGGACCCTGTGCCACCCTAACATGGGACAGTGTGTGCTTTGGGGATTCTGTGCCATCCTGACATGGGGCTGTGCCATGCCCTGGGGATCCTGTGCCATCCTGACACGGGGCTGTGCCATGCACTGGGGACCCTGTGCTATGCCCTGGGATCCTGTGCCACTCCACCATGGTGCTGTGCCATGCACTGCGGACCCTGTGCCATCCCAGTGTGGGGATGTACCATGCACTGGGAACACTGTGCCACCCCAGCACAGGGTTAAGACATGCCCTAGGCACCTAGTACCATCCCACCATGGAGCTGTGCCATGCCCTGGAGACCTTATGTCATGTCCTAGGGACCCTGTGCCACCCCAGTATGGGACTGTACCATGCAGTAGGAACCCTGTGCCATACCAGCATGGGGCTGGGCCATGCCCTGAGGAACCTGTGCCACTTCACAATGGAGCTCTGCCATGCCCTGGGAACTCTGTGCCACCTTTTCATGGGGCTTTTCCACGCTCTGAGGATTGCACCATACCAGCATGTGACTGTGCCATGCCCTGGGGACCCTGTGCCACTCTGCCACAGGCCTGCCATGTACACAGCCCTTGGGCCTTGGGGCAGGATCCCAGAACACATTCCCAGGGGAGCTGCCATTTGATGCCAAGCCCAGCCTGGTTTGCATCCTCACTCCCCTCTGCCGCTCAGTGCCTGCATCCTTAATCCCCAGCCAAGGCCACAGCCCTGTGGCTTCAGCCTCTCTCAGAATACAATCAGCTTTCTTTGAGGCCTCAGAGCTCTGATTCATGCCTTGCTCTGGCCTCCTCCTCCTCTCCTCCCTGCTCCCCATCCATCCAGCTAATGAGGCTGGAGAGGCTCCATCCAGCAGGTCTGTGGGAACCCCTTGCCTACAAGGGGAGAGCAAACCTTGGGCCACAATCCAGATGCAGCCAAACCCTCAGAGCAGTTCTAAATCCCATTTGCAAGGCCAAAATCCAGTTGCTGTGGGAGGAGGAGGAGGCAGGACAACAGTGGGGAAGCCTAGGAGTGTCTGGGATGGACTGTCCTGGCAGGCAGGGACAGGGATGAGCTGGAGCTCTGTGATCCTGTGTGGGCAGGATGTGCCACGGCTCCAGGCAGTGATAAATTAGCATTAACTGAGCAGCTTATGAGCTGCTTTGAACTGGAGGCTGGCCTGGCTTGGCAGGATGCTCACTGCCCACTGAGGCTATGGAGAATGGGGCTGACCCTGGTGTGCTGCAGCCTGGGATGGACATTGAACTCAGGATTCCAGGCTTTCATAGGGTTTCATAGCTTCATAATATGTTAAGGGGTTGGAACAGGCCTGTACAATCTGCTCCAAGGCACTGTCCAGGACAGATCTTAGGTGTTTGACCTTTTCAAACATTGGTGTGACACTAATCTGACTCCACTCACCTGAAACCTTCCCACTGCTCACAGTGGCATGGCAGGACACAGCTCCACTTCCAGCTCTTCGTGGTATTTTAGTATGTTAAGGGGTTGGAATGGAGCTTAGAGACCATCCAGTGCCAACCCCCTGCCCTGGGCAGGGACACCTCCCACCAGACCAGGTTGCTCAAGGCTTTAGCCAACCTGGCTGTGAACACTGCCAGGGTTGGGGCAGCCACAGCCTCCCTGGGCAACTTGTGCCAGTGTCTCACCACCCTCACAGCAAAATACTTCTGCCTATTATCTAAGATTTCCCCTCTTTCAACCTCTTCCCCTTCTTCCCACCTCCCCACTCCATATCCTCCCCTCTGCCACCACCACCAGCAGCAAACACCTCCTCATCTCCCCCACTGAACCCCCGTGGGAGGACTCAGCATCTCCTGATCCCCCATCCCACCCCCTCGCGCTGCTGGGGATGCTCGGGATGCCGCAGGTGTCCAGGCGCCGCTTCCCATTGTCTCCCGCGGTTGTTTTGTCGCTCCTCAAGGTTGGGAACGCTCAGCTTCCTTTCCCCGATCGCTGTGTATTGCTGCTTTCATTCTCTACAGCTGCTTTCACTTTTGTCTCCCACCAGCGCTTTCCTTAACAGGCCTTTGCTCTCCTGATTGAGGGATTGTCTCGTCGGCTAGCTGGGGAAGAATTCTTCACAGCTTGGAATTATGATTCAAATTTTTCCCTTTAAATGTGCTCTTCCAGCTGATTCAGCTCCGAATTGGTTTCAGCTTGTTGGAAGTAGCCCACTGGATGCTGCA
>NW_008657658.1:0-7006 GCF_000695815.1 Acanthisitta chloris | reverse complement strand
GGCTCAATTCCAGCCACTCCGTGGTCACTTGCACCTAAGCAACCACTGCTTTTAGTTGGGAGATCAATTCCTCTCTCTCTGCCAAGAGTAGGCTGATCCCAGCTTCCCTAGCTGCATGGATCTTTAGGTTGTTGAGGGTATTGATCTCTGAATCCACAGCCCCTTTGGATACCAACAAGCGTGAGGTGCTCACAGGACATGAGATTATAAGTGCTCTCATGCTGTCCTTCCCCTGCAGTGCCAGGAGCACTTCAGGAGTGGCTTGTTTGCCTCCCAGAGTGTCCAGCTCTATTTCCTGGCCTGCAGGGACACCTTCCATTAGCCCAGGTGGCTCCTAGCCCTGTCCAGCCTGGCCTGGAACACTTCAAGGGATGGAGCAGCCACAGATCCTCTGGGCAACCTGTGCCAGTGCCTAAGCACCCTCACAGGGAGGAATTCCTTCCCAACGTCCCATCCATCCCTGCTCTCTGGCAATGGGAAAGCCATTCTTTGTGTTCTGGCATTCCATGCCTTGTTCCAAGTCCCTCTGCAGCTCTCTTGAAGACAATTTAGGCACTGGAAGTGGCTCTGAGGTCTCCCTGGAGCCTTCTCCTTTCCAGGTTGAACACCCCCAGCTCTCCTAGCCTGGCTCCATGGCAGAGGAGCTCCAGCCCTTGGAGCACCTCCATGGCCTCCTCTGGTCTCCTCCAGTTCACATCTCAGCTGGCAGTGACTGCTTCTGATGTTTTATTGATGCCCAGAGGTGCCAGCAGTGGACATCAGTGTCAGCATCCCAACAAGAGCTGCTGAGTCCCATCTACATTTGGCCATGGACCAGAGTGGAGGGTGCCACATGGCCCATCATCCTGTCCTGCCAGTGCCCAGAGATCCCTGCCCTGGGATGTGCTGGTCTAGGGCAGTTACCTGGCTTTGGACCACTCTGGGGTGTCTGGCACCAGTCCTAGGACCATACCCCCAGGGAGAAGGACCAGAGACACACTGTGCCACCACAGGAGGACAGGACCCTCACCTCATCACACCATTCCCCTAGGACCACACTGGAGCTCCTGTTTCCCCAGCTCTCACTCCAGGGACTCACTCCATAGAATCACCGATGTGGCTCATCCACACACGTCCCAGACCTGCAAAACCAGACTGCAGGGTGGCTCCAGCCCTCCCTGGGGGCTTTGCAGCTTGCTGAGGCTCCCCATCCTGATGGATTTAGCTGCCATCAATCCTCAGCTGGTAGCTGGGTCAGGATCCCTCACCTGCTGGTGGCCTGCTCAGGGTCAGACCTGGCATAGAAAGTCAAATGGATTTGCTTCCCTGGCACTGCCCTGCACCACTCTTCCCCTTCCCCTGGCTCCATGAGCTTCCTGTTGCCTGTGGTTACTGTTGGATCCTCACTGTGCTCTCTTCAGCTTGGATTTTTTGCTTTTCCTATTGCAAATCCTTCCCTGACCATGCTAAAGTGCTCCACATGCTGCAGCTATCAGCCCCCATCTGTTCCAGTCCCTGCTGCTGTGGCACTGCTGGAACATCCTCCCATGGGATTCAACCTCCTGTCCTGTGCCATGGACACTGCTGGAACTTTCTCCTAGGGCATTCAGCCTCCTACCAGGGGTCCTGGAAGGCTGCTGCCACCCCTCTCCCACAGCACCAGGATGCAGGGGCAAAGGGGACAGGCTGCCAGCAGTGTGTGGTGGCACATGTGCACGCATGTCCCTGTGCATCAGAGCTGGTGCAGCTCCAGAAAGCACTTCCCATGCCTTCTCTCTTATTTATGAGGTCTCTTCCAGCAGCATTCCCTAGGAGGTGGCTGGGAATGGGATGAGGCTCAAGGCTCATCCTCTATGTGACCCCCTGGCAGGGCTGGGGCAGGGTGGAGGGATGAGGATGGGATGTGGGGCAGAAGGCTTAGCTGGGGAGCCCTAACCTCCCTGTGCTTTCACACAGAGGATGGATCTTCACACTAAGGATTGCTCTGTCCCTCTCCTGGCACTAAACCTGAGAATTCCAAGCTAAAACCAATTTCATGTCCAAGGCAATGTGTGGCTACATTTTTCATGAGCTGGAGGAGTGCAAACACAATGAGGCTGTTGGAACAGGGAGGGCCAGGCCTGTGCTTGGCTGCTGCTGCTGCTCATGGTCACTAAGCAAATGAGTGAGGAGCAGATTTGACATGCCCTCGTGTTCCTGTGATCCACTGACAGGATCCAGCCTGGCTCCCCAGCCTCCAGCCAGCTTTTCACACCAGCAGCTAGCACTGCTGGCCATGCTGGGCTCCCTGGAGAGGCAGTGGGGCCACCAACAGCAGCACACCACTGGCACATCCCTCTACTTGACACCCACCTCACCTCACCACCCTCAAACCAGCTCCAGCCCCAGGCTGGGCTGCCCCAGGGGAAGAGCTGTGGTACTTGGTGCTGGTTTATTGCTTTTATGTGATTTTTAATGCAGTTAATTAAAAACCAGTGATTGTGTCCCCAAAGATGCTGTGGAAAAGTATAAACCCATGAGCAACTTGGCTTCCAGGCAGCTCAGGGATGCCTCTGAGTATGTCACCATGCATAGAGGGGCTACAGTGTGCACCTCTGGGGTGGGCACCTGGATGGACCATGGCACAAAGATGGGCCCTGTTGGTATCCCCCCCCAGGCCCCAGTGCAGGATGCAACCAGCTCCCAGATCTTCCCCCAGTCCAAGTTGGGACAATCCAGAGCAGCAGAGCTTTGCTGGAGTCTCCAGCCATGGCACAGAATTGTGTTGGGGAGGCTTAGGTGGATATTAGGCAAACGTTCTTCCCCCAGAGGTGTTTGGGCACTGGAACAGTTCCCTGGGCAGTGGTCACAGCCTCAAGCCTGACAGAGCACAAGGAGTGTTTGGCCAATGCTCTCAGGCAGAGGGTGCATTGTTGGGGTGTCTTGTGCAGGGCCAGAAATCCACTCAATGACCCTTGTGGATCATTCCAACTCATGGGATCCCACAATTCCATGATTGCCAGCAGCACTGCCAGGCCCATCCCTCTGGAGCTGGTGATGAGTGTCCTCAGTGATGAATCCTCAGTGATGGCTGAAGCACAGTGAGGCCAACACCTGTGAGTAACCACCACATTCACAAGCCTCAAGTCTTTGATTTTGGTGCTGTCTAGACAGGGATGACCATCAAAGACCAGGAACTGAGTGCATTGTTGAGGGGACCTGGAAAGAGCATACAGCACACCCCCTCCTCTTCCAGAGCTACTATCAGAGTCTTCTGACTCAGACACTAATGAGCAGGCTCCCTAACAACCTCTGGAAATGCTGCCACAACCCCAAGTGAAGTGCTGGGAGCATGGGAAGGGACATGGTGGATTGTTTTTCCTGCAGAAGAGAGGATTTGAAGCATACGTGTCTACGGTCACGATGGAGAGGTTCTCCTGGGTGGGTAGGATTGGTTGTGTGGCATAGTGGGATGTGCTGTGGGGCTGGTGGTGCTTAAATAAGGGATGTGGCTGTGGTCTGACTCTGCAATGAGTCCAGAGTGGTCACAGAACCACAGAATGGAGAAAACCTCTGATATCATCAGGTCCAACCTATGACCTAACACCACCTTGGCAACTAGGCCAGAGCACCAGTGCCACCTCCAGTCTCTCCTTAAAGACCTCCAGGGATAGTGACTCCACCACCTCCCTGAGCAGTGCATTCCAGTGTCTAATCACCCTTTCTGGGAAGAAATTCCTCCTAATGTCCGACCTAAACCTCCCCTGGTGGAGCTTGAGACTATGTCCTCCCATCGTGTCACTATTGCCCAGCTCACTGGAGACTGTGGGGTGACTTCACCCTCCTCACTCCTCCCTGCACTGAAAGTAATGTGTGGATTGATATTTCAGTGATAAAGAGGTCACAGGGTGATAGATCCAGCAGGGAGTGATGGGTCCCCATCCCTCCTCCACCTGGTGCCACCCCAGTGTGTGTGCCCAGCACAAAACTTGGGAGAAGAGCCTACTCCATAAAACCAGAGAAGCTCTCAGAGTCAGTGTGATGGATCTTCTCCCAGCCAGCCTGGGAGATCCAGGGGTACCCCAAGCTGTGCTATGTCCAGCATCACCAACATCCATGTGGGGAGACCAGCTTGGGTGCTGCAGTGAATTCTCTGGGCCTTCCACTAGCACTTGATTGGAGGCATGGAAAAAGCATGGCTAAGCTTGGGTGTGGTATCTAAAGTCAATGCTGAGTGCTGGGCGCTGACTCTGAGCCTGTGATGGGAATGGATCCAGCCCTGAGACTGGAGGTGACAGCCAGCATGTCCCCAGCAGGTAGAACCTCCAAGGTGCCCCATGGGCAACCCCAGCCTTGGGTGCCTTGTCTTCATCCCAGAGGCAGTGCCAAAGTGTGCGTGGTTGGGTGGGAAGGTTCACAGCAGTGAGAACCCAACCAGCCAGGCCTCTCCAAAAGGCTGTGATGCTGCTAAACTTGGGGCTATTCTGTTGTCACCTTCTCACCAGGGGACAACCCCTCTGAGCCTGTGGTCCCCAGTGCAGCATCTGTGCTCCTTATGCAAAAAGGGAGATTTTCTGCGAGGTTTGCCATGGGTTTGGGGACCAGCTGGAGGTTTTGGGGGGATGCAGTGGTTTGAGGAGCCAACAGCTCTGTATGGGTGCCCACATCAGCCAGAGCATGAAGTGCCCTGGGATGCAAGAGCACTGCTGGGTGGCAGCACATCTGGGAGTGCTCAGTGTGCCCATCCTGTGCCCTGCACAAGCTGAGGACACCCCAAACCTGGGACACCCCCACTCCAGCTGAGGGGCCACTCTGCTGGCAGTCCCAGGAACCTGAATTCTTCTTGAACCCTTCTCTGAGGCAGTGCCTTGCTATCCCCACTGCACAGAGATGCCATCACAGCCTCAGGGTGCTGTGCTCAGGGCCTTGGGGACTCTGGTGACATCTTTCAGCAGGTCTGGGGGGGGGGCCTTAGCAACAACTTTGTGCCCATTCAGAGGGAAATGGAGCTGCTGGAGTCAGAGTAAATAATTAAAGCTGTTAACTGTGTGGGAGAGAGCAGAGATAACAGAGGGAGCTCAGGCAGAAAACATGGGACTCAGCTGCCCTCAGCGCTCCTGGGCACAGCTGCCCCAGGGGCTGTCCCTGCTGTGTCCCCAGTGTCCCCCTCCCATGGCATGGCACTGCCAGCTCCCACCCCTTTTCACACCTCAGTCACTGACTTTCACACTGTGGTTTCCTTCTGCTGCTGCTGCATCTCACCCCATCTGCCCATACCACCCCCCCGGGGGCCTGCCAGGGCAGCCATCACCATCACTCTTTGTCCTCATGGTATCAGAGGATGTTAAGGGGTTGGAATGGAGCTTAGGGATCATCTAGTCCCAACCCCCTGCCCTGGGCAGGGACACCTCCCACCAGAACAGGTTGCTCAAGGCTTTAGACAATCTGGCTGTGAACACTGCCAGGGTTGGGGCAGCCACAGCCTCCCTGGGCAACCTGTGCCAAAGTCTTGCCACTCTCACAGGTAAAACTTCCACCCAGTATCTCATCTAATTCTATCTCTTTCAATTTCTCCCTATTACTCCTTGTCCTGTCACTGTAGTTCCTACCCAAGAGTCCCTCTGCAGCTTCCCTGGAGCCCCTTCAAATCCTGGCAGTTTACTATGGGCTGACTCTGCAGCATGTCTAGAGGGGTCACAGAATTGCAGTCAATGAGGTTGGTAAAGACCACTGAGATCATCAAGTCCAATCTAAGACCGAACACCACCATGTCAAGTAGACCATGGCACCAAGTGTCACTTCCAGTCTGTCCTTAAACTCCTCCAGGGGTGGTCACTCCACCACCTCCCTTGAGAGTTCATTCCAGTGTGTAATTGCCCTTTCTCCACACAACCTTCTCTTCTCCAACAGCCCCAATTCTCTCAGTCTGTCCTCATAGGGAAGGTGCTCCAGTGCTCTGACCAGCTTTGTGGCCTCCTCTGGCCTTGCTGCAACAGTTCCATGTCTTTCTGATGTTGCTGACACCAGGACTGTGTGCAGCTCTGTGTTCCTCCTCCTCCTCCCCCTGGCTGCCCCTGGCAGAGGGAAGCCCCTTCCCACATCAGCAGCTATCGCTTCGCCTTGTTTTGCTGCTCCCTCCTGTGCTTCATAAATGTCAACTTTTTTCCCTGACAAAGAAATTTCGTGGTAATGACTCTTTGTGCCACTTCTAAATCCCCAATTACATAAGGAGCAGCAGCACAAAGCCATTCCCTTTGGTGGAAATCTCCACGTAATCCCTTTTCCCGAGCAGCTGCCTCCAGTGCCACGCTTCCAACTCTTTGTTTGTTCTTTTGGATCAAATCTAACTGATTGCCGTGACTAATTAACTTTCCCTTTCTTCAGGCCTCTGTTGTCTTAATTAATTTCACAAATGCTTCCTTCCCAGCTCCCAGCCAACAGGCTTAGCGGTGCAAATCAGCAGTGAGGAGCAGTGTGGCTAGGCCAGCGCCTCTGGCAGGGCTTGCACATGGGGCAGGAATGACCTCGCTGGCAGCACCACAGAGGTCCACCCAGATATGTCCCCAGTGCCACCAAGCCCCTGAGTGGGCTGCAAGATACCCCTGGATGCTGCATCCAATGTGGAAGGGCAAGAGGCAGATTGTAGCATGATGAAGCATCTCCTGCTGCTGCCTATGGGGATGTTCTTAGTGTAGGGCTTAACTCAAGTTCTCTCCACCTTGCAGCACTTGCCATATCCTCATTGTTCCTCCTGCCATGGAAGGCTTTCCTACGTCAAGACCCAGGCATGGAGAATTCAGCCCATGCATGGTAAATTCTGGGAAATCTTGCTGGTTTTGTGGCACCTGGGTCAGGGCAATCCCAGACACACCTCTAGGTTTGGAGGGAAGTCATTAAGAGCAGCTCTGGGAGAAGGACTTGGGGGTGACTATCAGCCCATGCATGGTAAATTCTGGGAAATCTTGCTGGTTTTGTGGCACCTGGGTCAGGGCAATCCCAGACACACCTCTAGGTTTGGAGGGAAGTCATTAAGAGCAGCTCTGGGAGA
>NW_008657657.1:1449-2791 GCF_000695815.1 Acanthisitta chloris | reverse complement strand
CCGCCAACACTCTGGCGTTACAAAAGACTTACAAAGAGGGCTCCGGGCACACCATCCTGGGCGGGGGTAGGTCCTGGCCCCCGCGGCCAGCTGGCAGCACGGCCTGCCCTCGTCACCCCTCCTGAAACACTGGCCACAACCACCACTGTCAGCCCCAAATCCAGCACCAGAAAGGTTGGGTCCTGGCAGGTCTTTGGCAGATTTTTAAATTTCAGCACTGTGATACTTTTCCAATAAATTTTGTTTTTAAAAAGTCAACATTAAAAAAAACTTATTCCCTGGGCTTGAGCAGGCAATGCTCGGTGCCACTCAGCACAGTTCCGGGCCAGCTCCACTGCCGCAGCACACGCCCCTTGGCACGGGGTGCAGCGGGGACCGTGGTCCCCAGAAGCTCCTCGCTGCTCAAGATGCTCAAGAGTCTGCCCAGGCGGCGGATCTGGGGTGCACAGCACCCCCTCAGTTCATGAACTGGGTGTACCCCTCTGCCCCAGTGACGATGACGTCCATCCAGATGCGCATGGCCTCGGCCGAGGGTGCCACCATGTAGTAGAGGCGGTCGTGGGTCTTGACACAGAAAGTGAGCGCAGGGTTGGGGCTCTGGTGGGGAGGAGGACAGGATCAGAGCTCTGGCCACTGCTGAGCAGCAGCAGCCCCACTTTGGTCCCCCAGCGAAGCCCAGCAGTGGGGTCTTGCCCTTGGCACACCAAGGAGCTGGTGACATCAGGGGCCATGGACCACTCCAGGAACATCCCCAGCACGAGCTGCCCTGCAAGGGCAATGCAGGGGGATGGTGATGTCCCCGGGGGTTCCTGGCACACGCTACAGCAGCGGCAGCGGCCAGCTCTCACCTTTGCAGCGCTGCGGAGGTGGTCATAGTAAACCTCTTCAATGGCTTGGAAGTAGAGGACACCCTTCAGCTTCGTCTCATGTTTATCTGCCCAAGAGAGGGAACTGTTGTCGACCATGGGCGATGGCACGGGGAGGGGGCATCAGCACAGGGACTCACCCATGTAGTAGGAGAGGGTGCGCTTCATGCGGTCAAAGACAAACCAGCGCTTCTTCCAAGACTTGATCTTGCCACCCATCTTGACCAGGTAGCCCTTGCACATCTTCTCTGTCAGGATGACATGGTAGCAGGTGTCCACACTGTGGCCCGAGGACTCGATGTGCAGCCGCAGGTTGAAATCCTCCTTGCGGATGGGGAGGTACCGTGTCAGGGGACGAGCCTGGAAAAGCAACACATCACTGCAAAGCTCACGGGCAGCCACTTCCCCCCACTGGGACCCTGAAACATCAGCAGGGAGCTGGCTGTGCCTCGCTGGCCGGGCTGGGAGGGGACCCC
>NW_008657657.1:0-1358 GCF_000695815.1 Acanthisitta chloris | reverse complement strand
GTCTCATCCTGCAGCCGGCGTTCCAACTGCTCCCGGCGCCGGCGCTCGTCCTCCAGCGCCTGCCGACGCAGCTCCATCTCCCGCTCCTGCTGGCACGAACAGCCACTCAGCCCCGAGGACTGGAGACCTGCTCCCCATCCAGCCATGCCTCCAGTGACCCCACTCACCCGGGACTCCATCAACCGCGACTTTTCCGCGTGTGCCTCTTTCAGCATCTTCTCCATCTCCTCAATCTTCCCCGTCTCCATCCCGCTGGCACTGCAAGACAGACATAGCTGCTGCTCCCGCAGGGAGGACCGCGATGGCAGAGCAGGCTGTCCCCTGACCACCAGAGCTGGCCCCAGGTTTACCTGGAGATGTTGTCAGGTGAGCAGGCAGAGTTGTTGCTGGTGGAGATGCTGGTCTCCATGCTGTCCGAGCTCTCCAGGCTGAGGGTGTCATATGCATGGTCCAGCTCCTCAGCCCGGGGCCCGGCACCATGGGGACGGTGGTGGTGCAGTATGGAGTGATGCACGAGCCGGGGGAAGGCAGCAGGGAAGGGGGGCTGCCCATGCAGGGCTTCCCACTGGGACTGCGCTTCAGCAGCCGCTTTCTGCTTCAGCTCTGCAAGCCGCCGCTTCTGCTCCTCAATCACCTGCTGACCTGCACCACGGGAAGACAATAACATTAAGTGTGCAGAACTCAGAGCTGCACGGCGGGGAGTGAGGAGGTGGCACAGGCAGAAGACACCTCAGGTGCTGCTGGAGCCAGGTAGGGATGGTAGGAGCTGAGGTAGGAGCTGCCGTTGCAATTCTGGCAAGCATAGCAATCTGTCCAGGCAGGAGGAGGGGGCCTGGGTAGCCAAGGGGGACACGTGCCAGGCTGGCAGGAGCAGGCTCAGCAAAGCATTAGCAGGTTAGGGATGCACAGGGCTGTCCCTAAGCAGATGCCGAGAGGCACCTGGGGTCCTGGGCTGGTCGTGCCCCTCTTATGCATGGCAGAAGGTGCCAGCAAACAGCCATGCTGCTGCCTCTGGGCTGCTCTAGGCAGTCCAAGTCACTCCACGTCTCTACCTGGTAGATCACCCGGCTGCAAGGGCTCTGCTGGGAGCAGCTCAGCTGGAGACACACCGTTGGGCAGAAGGGTCGGGAAGAAGAGAGGGGGAAAAGCAAGAGACTGTGAGAGAGGCAATGTGTCCCGCCGGAGCGCTGCTGCTGCCACCCTCGGCCAGGCCCCCTTCTCCCCTGCCTGAGTGGCAGTGGGGGAAGCAACCCCCCCAGGTCCCACGACCCTGCAGAGCCAGGACACGGAGCCAGAGCTCACCCTTCTGCTGCAGGGCCAGCTGGCGTTTGGTCTCGATGTCCTGCAGCGTGGCCGCC
>NW_008657656.1:4703-6910 GCF_000695815.1 Acanthisitta chloris | reverse complement strand
TGTGTGACCCACTCGACTCCCCCAGCTGCACAGGTCCCACGCTATGTCCGGGTCAACACCCTGAAGACTTGTGTGGATGATGTGATTGACTTCTTTAAGCGCCAGGGCTACTCCTACCTAGGCAAGGCAGCCAGGTGAGTGGTTCTTTCCACTATCCCACCTTACCTGGGATGCCAGCAAGGGCTTGGAATGAGGTCCAGTGGGTTGAAGAGTTGCTGGTCTTGATGCTCAGGGTGGCTGAGTTGGGGTCTCCATCACCCCCACTCCTAGGTTCTGCTTTCTCCAGGTGCTGCTTGGTGCTGTGGGATGAAGGAGGTTCTCAGCCTGGGCTCTGGTGTGGGCACTATGATCAGGGCTTTGTATTCATCCTCCCTGTATCTCGTGGGCAGTGTGGAGGAGCTGAGGGCCCTCTCTGGAAAGAAGTTCTTGTTGGATCTTCATCTCCCGGAGCTGCTGGTTTTCCCTCCGCAGACAGACTTCCATGACAACCTGCTATATACTTCAGGACACATAATTCTGCAGGACAAGGTGGGGGAAATAGGAAGCAAGAGGCTACAGGGGTGGGAAAAACCTCTGACAGGAGTGAAGGGCCAGCTTCTTCCTCAAGGGCTGAGCCTTGCTGCAGCAGTTAAGTCTGAGCAGGAACTGGATGCAGCTGTGGGGCTCCACAGTGGAGCTTTGCTTCCATTGCCTGTAGGTTTGGGATGGATTCCTGGGCTATAAAACCCCTTGTGGGAACTGGGCACCAGCAGTTGGGAGGAGCGTGGGGCTGTGGGCTGGGAAAGGCATCCTGTGGTGGGTGGTGGTGGCCTTGGCCATGCCACCATGGCAGCCTGAGACCCTACAGCATCAGCTGTACCTGAGAGGAGGTTGGGGTGCTGCTGCCCACCCCTTTCACAGGGCTTGGCCCTCTTGCAGGCCAGCTGCCTCCCTGCCTTCCTCCTCAGCCCTGCTGCTGGCTCCCACGTCATCGATGCCTGTGCTGCCCCTGGGAACAAGACCAGCCACCTGGCTGCCCTCCTGAAGAACAAGGGGTGAGGGCAGGTTTGTTGTGGGGGTGGAGGGAAGGGGGCAGGTGGCCCTGGTCCTCACAAACCCACAGAGAGCACAGGAAGGTGGCAGGAAGAGCTGCAGCCTGTCACCTTGCATCACTTACTCAGGTGAGCTGGTGGCTCTGATAGTGCTGAGCCACTGGAAGCACCTGAGGGGATGTGGAGTCACATAGGGGTTCACTCCCTGCCCCCAACCCCAGCCCTACTCCATACCCCTGCAAGGGGGAGAGCTCCTGAGCTCTGACCACCTGTGTTTGGGGGTTCCCAGGGCTGGGTGGGATGTTCATGCCTCTCTTGGGCACTGGGCTCTACCTCCAGCCAGATCTTTGCCTTTGATGTGGACCCCAAGCGTGTGGCCACCATGAGCACCCTGCTGACACGGGCAGGGGTCACCAGCTGCCAGCTGGCCCAGCAGGACTTCCTGACTGTGGACCCTGGAGACGCCAAGTACAGCAGAGTGACCCACATCCTCCTCGACCCATCCTGCAGCGGCTCAGGTAACGTGTGAGGCTCCATCTGCCCACCTGGAGCCAGGCTGGGGGTGTGTGGACCCCAGGTGATGGCTGCTGTCCTGCAGGGATGGTGACTCGAGGGCCAGGGGAGGAGGCAGCTGCGAGTGCTGAGCGGCTGCAGGCGCTGTCAGGCTTCCAGCGCCGGGTGCTGAGCCATGCCCTGAGCTTCCCAGCTCTCCAGCGCCTTGTCTACTCCACCTGCTCCCTGCACCGGGAGGAGAATGAGGACGTGGTGCAGGCTGTGCTGCAGGAGCAGGGCTCAGCCTTCAGGTGGGTCTGGCTCAGGGGGTTTGGGAGGGCTGTAGAGCAGGGCTGGGTGCTGATCCTTGTCCCACATCACAGGCTGGTGACTGCCTTTCCCTCCTGGCCCTGCCGAGGACTCGCTGCCCTCCCTGGAGCTGAGTGCTGCCTCCGTGCCTCTCCCACAGAGACCCTCACCCAAGGCTTCTTTGTGGCTGTGCTGGAGCGCTGTGGGGCAGGGGCTGCTGCCCCCAGGTGAGAGGAGGGCCTGGGGGGCTCCAGGTGCTGCTGGGGGCACCATGGCCAAGGTCAGGGCTGCTGGGCTCCCAGGGTGCGAGGGGAGGTGGAAGGGTCTGGCTGTAGTGGGTGCAGGAGCCGTGGCACTGCTGAGTGTGGCTTGGGC
>NW_008657656.1:3524-4676 GCF_000695815.1 Acanthisitta chloris | reverse complement strand
CCCACAGCCTGGAGAGGGAACAGAGGCAGGAGCAGCTCCTAAGAAGAGGAAAAGGAAGAAGCAGCAAGTGAAAGAATGAAACACCATATTTTGGACTGCACCCTTCCAGCTGGGGCTGTGGGGAACACTCCACTGCCTGGACTCAAGTCAAGCTTTGTGTCAGCTGCAGCCACACTGGGATTCTGTAACACCTGGGACTGAGTGCTAACTATGGGACCACCCCAGTGCCAGGGAGGGGAACTGGTCACCCCCACAACAAGCCCCACCACAGGTTTGCCCCTAAGGCCAGGGCTGGGTTGGGGCAGTCTGCAACCCCTACCTCTGCACCCTGCAGGGCTGGGGTGCTCCAGCTGGATTCAGGGTGTTTTTATCATGTTCCTCTCCCCAAAAAATCCTCACCCCAGCCTGATATGTGGCTTCAGAAAAGCCATTTACTGTAGGGAGATGAAGATTAAAGGTTTTCTCGCTTCACTGTCTTTTCCAGTATGTTTGTGCAGTCCTAGCCTGGAATTGCCACTGCTCATAGAAGAGGCCAAGTGGGGGGAAAAAGTGAAATAATTCTGTCCCTGCAGCTGCCTTTGAAATGGGGATCAAGGACACATGAGCCAGAGGGTGCTGGAAAGCAGCACCTTGGCCTGCCCAGCCCCAGGAATCACACCCAGGCACAGCAGTGTGAACACAGTTGTTTTATTTTAAACCAGGGACATAAGAAGCAAGGAAACAAAAATTGCACATTCACACTAAGATCCTCATCAGCCACACCACCACAAGGCTTCAGTCAGTTAAAATCCAGCCTCCCCCCTAGGCACGAGGGGCTCTCCTGGCAGGGATTGCATGGCAGGGAAGGGACAACCTAGCTCCTTGTAGGGCTCTGGGTGTGTGGGACTATGGGGTGGTGACTTGGGTGGCAGGGTGACCTCACCTTGTCCCTGCTCGTCCCTATCACGCTGTGCCACACAGGTCTTGCTGGGGCTGACCTGGCCAAACGCTGGCACTCCAAGCATGGGGAGTGGGTGCTCTCCTGGCCCAGCACCCTGCCCATGGCAGAGGGAGGGACCCCAGGGTGAGTCTTGGTGGGCACTCACCCTTCCCCAGCTGTTTCCACAAACCCCAGGGACATGTTTTCCCAGCCTTGCTGCTCCTGCACAGGCC
>NW_008657656.1:2979-3452 GCF_000695815.1 Acanthisitta chloris | reverse complement strand
CCCCTGCCAGCACCTGCATGTCCTCTGTGTCCCTTCTGTGCCACGCAGAGCCTCCTTGCCAGGAGAGACACCTTGTCCCTGGCACTCAGCACTCTAACATGAGAGCTCCTGCTCTTCACCTTCAGAGAAATAATTAAAAAAAAAGAAACTAAAAAGAGGTTTAGTCACATCCACATACATCACATTTAAAAGGAAGGGGATGATGTACAGCAGGGGGAACATGGCAGAGCCTGTGGGATGGAGCTGCCTTTCCCAGAGCAGCACATTCCCACAGGCACGGCCAGGATGGGCACAGCTAAACACTAACAGCTGCAGGGCTGGCAACCTCACTGAACCAAGCTTGAAGGAATTTGAAGGCAATTTAGCTTAAATATAAAAATAAATTCTTATTTTGTTAAAAAAAGTTTAAATATTTTCATTTTTTTTTTGTTTTTTTTTTTTGTTTTTTTTTTTTTTTTTTTTTATTTTACATC
>NW_008657656.1:890-2716 GCF_000695815.1 Acanthisitta chloris | reverse complement strand
GGAGCTGGTAAAACCCAAAGGGATGGGGAAGAGCTAAGAAATGAAAACCAATTTGGATTTGGGTTGAAGGGGGAGAACTCATCCACTCTGGATTCCTTCCACGAGCAGCTCCAGAGCTCCCCAAGATGGGGAAGGGGTGGAGAGAGGGGAAGGGTGGGGAGAGACTAGCAAGGCTGGAGCCCCCTGTCCCAGCTGCCTTTCAGTCACAACATTGCAGGGGTAACTCCCCAGCACGAGCAGCCACGCAGTGATGCTACTGTCAACACCCAATTAGCCAGGGCACGCCCCCCCCCAGGGACTGGTGCCCCCCAAAAAGAAACTCCAAACAGCAAATCCGGCATAACCAACATGCCGCCACGCACACGGTTCAGCTCTTCCTCCAAACTCGATTCAGTGAGTGCAGAACGGGAGCACAGAGAAAGCAGAACAGGGGAGAGCAAGGGGGGGCAGCCCACAGCCCCACGGGGATGGGAGAGGGGTGGGGGGCCCCCCATCCTCACCCCGTGCCTCCAGCTGATGTCCTGGGCTGTGTGTCCTTGGCTGGAGGAGACAGATCACAGCGAGAGGTGTCACCCAGCTGCACCCATGGCACTGGGACAGTGCCAGGCTGGCTCCAGCCCACGTGCTGCAGGGATGGGATAGTATTCACCAGGCCATGGGATGAATAACGGGAAAGATTTCAGGGCCTGGTGAAGACAATGTCCCTTAGCAGCCTGGAAATGTGGCACATCCCCAGCTGGGCTCCAAATGGGATACAGCCACAGGGTTGGCTGGGGGCTGGGGCTGGGGCATGGGACCAACTAGAAGAAGCAAAATGGGGAAAATTTACACATTCTTAACCATGGCAAAATAAAGTGAGGGAGGGAACGTTGCAGATATGTACAGAGGGTTGTCCAGCCTTAGCTCTGGAACTGTTCAAGTAACAAGAGTTTGGTTTATCCCGTCCCAGCCCTGGGGGGTCTCTGGCAGGTGTCAGGGACGGGGCCTGGCCCCACCACGGGACCACTCCAGCCTGGAGCCCCCCACACATGAGCTGGAGCAGGCCCAGCAGCACCAGGGTTACTTCTTGCGGGTGTGCTGCCTCCGTGCCTGCAGCCGCTGGCGAGCGCCCATCTTGGATCCCGCCCCGATGGAGAAGGCAGGGGTGGATGAACCTGGAAGCAGAAAGGTTGCTCAAGTCTCTGCAGTGTGATCCCCACCCTGGGAGGAACAGAAGGTTTGGCATCCCCTCAAGCCCAGCAGGTACCACCTGAGCTGACTCCCAGAACACAGCCTGGCTCTGCCGCTGTCCCAGCTCGAGGAGACACCGTGACCCATGAGGTCCCCAAGGCTGAAGCACCAACTCCGTCCTTACCAAAGGAAGTGCCCACTCCTCCGAAACCTGAGGCAGGAGTGCTGGGTGTCCTGAAAGAAAGGGTGCTGCTTCCACTGCCCACTGCTCCTGGAATGGATGTGCTCTGTCCAAAGGTGGGTGCAGGAGCTCCTGGAAAGCAATACGTCACTGTGAGTTGGGGTTGGCAAAGGAGGAAAAGCCTTTGGGAGTCAGCAGCCACAGGAGGCACAGGACTCTCTCCAGGGGCTGAAGCACCACAGCCTGACCCCCAGGACTGGCCTCCGCTCCCAAGAAGCCTCTTCAATGCACTCTCTGGGCAATCCCTGGGCTCTCCTGCCAGCAAAGCTGCACAGAAGCATTTGCAATGAAGGAACAAATGCCTCTGTCTCTCTAGATCAAGCAGTTGCTCAGCATGTGGTTTTCAGCTCTGTGGGAGATGAGATGGCCCAGCTAGGGTGTGAAGTGTTAGGGAAAGCCTGAGAGTGAGCATGAG
>NW_008657656.1:0-836 GCF_000695815.1 Acanthisitta chloris | reverse complement strand
CTGGCATGACCTTAACTCCTACAGGACCCCTGGCTGGGTGCAGAGCTGGGGAGCCAGTGCCTTTACAGGGGCTAAGGAGCAGGGTTTAAGGATTCTCCTCCACCATTGAGGGCTGTGGTCCTGGACAGAGTGATGGAAGTGCCTTCTCTTTGCACAGTGAGGCTCTGCACAGCAGGAGCACTAGCCTCTCCAAGGCTTTGGAGCCTGGGAGCTCAGGAAGCTCCATCAGGAATGCTGCTGCCCAACTCCAGACCTCTGAGATGGCCTGTCTGCCCTGACACCATGCCTGGAAGCATTCCAGGCCAGGCTGGATGGGGCCCACCCTGGTCTCGTGTAAGGTGTCCCTGCCCATGGCAGGGGGTGGCATGAGACAGTCTTTAAAGTCCCTTCCAACCCCTCCATGCTGACTCCATGACTCACCTCCAAACGCAGGTTTGTTGTTGGGAGTACTGGTCATGGTGAAGGCGAAGGGTGTGCTCTGGCCCTGTGGCCCCAGGGCACTCTGTGGCAGGGAGGAGCCGAACGGTGTTGCCGCGGGGGCTGCCCCGCTCTGCCCAGCCCCGAAGGTGAAGGTCACAGCTGGGGACCCACTGCTGAGCCCTGGTGTGCCTATCCCAAAGGCTCCAGTGGAAGGACCTGGCTGGGTGGTGGCTCCAAAGGTGAATGGAGACGGGGTGGTGCCAAAGACGGCGGCGCCAGCGCTGCTGCTTGTGGTCTGGGTGGTGGCACCAAAGCTGGCGGTGGTGGCAGTGGCTGTTCCGAAGGAGAACATTGAGGTGGTGGTCCCAAACGCTGCCTGGGTGCTGCTGGTGCCAAAGGAGCCCTGGGTGCTGCTG
>NW_008657655.1:32733-40886 GCF_000695815.1 Acanthisitta chloris | reverse complement strand
CACTTGTGTTTATATATATATAGGTACTTGTGTTTATATATATATATAGGTACTTGCTATTAAATAAAGACATTTATCAACACAGAGGTATAAAGCTTTGTTGAACAGTTGTATAGGATTTAAGTATCATTTTTCAAGTTTGGCATGATTTGAAGGCTCTAGGCAGGGAAAATCCTTTTTTTTGCAAGAGGTTGTTTTACTCCAAGACAACTCCTAGAAACAGTTTGGAATCTTTAATACGAAGGGTAGTTAAAAGGAAATTGAATGAAGAGATAGAAAGCAGGTTACACGGTCAGAAGTATATCATTCTAGAATATATTGCCAGGTCAGCGAGGGGTGATCACAATCTGACTGCATTCTATTTTTTAGAAGCTAAGGTAACAGCTCATACTGTGAAGGATTAGTTGTAGCTTCAATATTATTCATAATATTTAGCCTTTGCTATTTTCCCTCTTTGTTTCCAGCTTAGAAAAAAAATTTAAAAATGATGAAACTCAGAGGAAACATCTCGTGCCAATTATCAGTAAGGTTAGACACTGATGTCTTGAAGCATTTGAGAACTGCAAATGTTGATGTCTTTGCCCCAACACTGATTCAGCTACTCAAGACTATCTGTATGAATTTTTTCATATTTAAAGGATAATTTCTAATAACTGATGTATGGTATGAAACAAAAAGTAGCTAATGTAAATAACATTCGGATGATCTTTTAAAATGAGGATTACATAGACATTTCAGTAGTATGAAAATAGTTCATATCAAACAACAGAAATTGAAGTTAATTGTTTATATTGCAGTTTCAAATAGAAAGATCTTCAAAAAGGGAAAAAAGTGTAAAAGTATATATTTTTTCCTTTTTTTTTTTTTTTTGGATGTGTGAAATTTCAGAAAATTGCAAACAAGGGGAGAAAGTAGCAACAATTCTTACCATTTACAAATCTTCAGTTTCCCCTAAGAAATACCATCCCCATTTATTAGGTTCCAGAAATTTAGATAATATAAATGAGATTTCATATGTAATTTTACATTAGAGTCTGAATTTACTTCTAATGAGTTTGAACTCCTGTTATATTCTCTGAAACTAGGTCACCCAGCTGAAATAGCTCAGGTGACTGGTCCCTCTCAGTTCCAAAATGATACCACGAAAGAGCTATGAAGGTTTTATGGTCCCTCTCAGTTCCAAAATGATACCATGTAAGAGCTATGAAGGTTTTATTTTTTTTAATTTGTTCATTTTAATTTGGAGGTTCACCAAATTACATATAAACAGATTAATGAGAGGAAATCCCACTGCTGTGAAAGTAAAATGAAGAACTGTTAATGAATCATCATGCTAAATTGTTGTTTTCCTCACTCTAGAACTTAACCATGTTAATAGATATCAACATGTGCACAGGAATGCACTTTGCTCCAGGCTTTATGAAGTGGTGGCAGCATCAGAGTCCAGCTGAGGCTGCATATCCCCCTATGTACTGTGCATCTCCACAGTTAATAGTTGCTGTCATGCTACTCATCATTGCATGAGGAAAAACCACTGTGCTAGACTTGTAAAGCTTTCTTGGTATGAATTTGAACAGTGTCATTTGTTATGCAATGGCTTTTCTCTTCAACTCTACAAATAAAGTGGTCTTTTGTGTAAATCAGTTAGTGAATATTTATGACAGGTGCATTCACCTTTGCTGCTGCAGCTGAATCAGTTGGTATTTGTCATCTAGATACTCTCAGGAAAATGTTCTCAGATCTAAAATGGCATCAGAAAGAGAATGAGCTGATGACTGTAAACCAGGTGTGAGATAACCAAAGGG
Source organism: Acanthisitta chloris (assembly GCF_000695815.1). NCBI lineage: Eukaryota > Metazoa > Chordata > Aves > Passeriformes > Acanthisittidae > Acanthisitta > Acanthisitta chloris. The sequence goes on along the minus strand of NW_008657655.1, from coordinate 39,081 downwards.
CAGAGTGAATGCCTTGTAATTTAGGTGAAATACAATGATGGATAGATACAAGGTGGATTGATTTATTTACTACTATTAGTGAATAGTACCATCTTTCTTTTCTCCTGATCATAGTGTGATCTGGAAATTTTTTAAGAACTCTGCATCTACTTGTAGATTTCTCATTTTTAATAAGAGTTTAAAAGCTTCTTAGCATGGGAATTTATTTAATATTTGCTCTTAATTTTGTGCAGCTTATAAAACTTTAACTGCATATGCATCCTAGTATTCTTGTATGAGATTCCTGAAAACCAACATATTTTCTTCTAGGATGTCCTTATCATTAGACTTTTCCCAAGATACATTAAGGGACTTGCTCCCTCTGTAATTTTTCATCTGCATAGAATGCCAAAGGAAAGTTATGTAGGGCCAGAGTGAACAAAGAAGTGAGATGAGAATCTGGTCCAGTGATAAAACAAACCTTGTGGAAGAATCATAGAATATCCTGAGTTAGAAGGGACCCACAAGGATCATCAGAGTTCAACTCCTGGCCCTGCACAGGACAGCCCTGAGAATCACACCCTGTCCAAATGCTTCTAGAAGTTTGGCAGGCTTGGTGCCATCACCCTGGGGAGCCTGTCCCAGTGTCCAGCCACCCTCAGGGTGAAGAACCTCTCCCGATATCTAACTTAAACCTCCTCTGACACAGATTCATGCTATCCCCTGGAGTTCTGTCACTGGCTGCCAGAGAGGAGATCGATGCCTGTCCCTCCACTTCCCCTCTTGAGATCTGCCCTCAGTCTGCTGTTCTCCAGGCTGACCAAGTGACCTCAGCCACACCTTGTATGGCTTCCCTTCAGGGCCCTTCACCATCTGTGGAACTCTCTGTGGACACTCTAATAGCTTTATATCTTTCTGATATTGCAGCACCCAAAACTGCACACAGAGCTTGAGGTGAAGCCACCCCAGTGCAGAGGAGAGTGGGATCATCACCTCCCTCAGCCAGCTGACAGTGCTGTGCCTGGTGCACCCCAGGACACACTGGACTTCTGGCTGCCAGGGCACACTGCTGCTTCATACTCATCTTGCCATTGACTAGGACCCCCAGGTCCCTTTCTGCATTTATCTATCTATGTATTTATTTATTTAATATTAAGATCAGGTCATGGTAGTTAGGAATTTTCTTGCTCAGGTTTACCACATATGCAGTGTAGAAATCTTGATGAAAAGAGAGCAAAGACAGAATTTTTCTTGTAAACTGGTGTGGAGGAAACCTGTGGATTTTAAATTGTTCAGATCTCCTGAAAATACTGGCTCCTTTTCCTTATCACCTGGCTATGTGTATTTTCTACCATACAGCTGCTGAGCTTTTCATTAAATGGTGCTTTATGTTAGGTGACAAGTGAGTGTTCCAGCCAGGTTGGTCATTTAAGAAGATTTGCACCTGTAGTCTCTGAAGGATGCTTTTTTTTTCTCTGAGCATGCTCTGCAACAGCCTTTAAGACACATGCCTGTTTCTTGTGGTTTCTTCAGTATCAAAACAATTGTTCAGTGAAAAGATGATGTATGAGTTTAAGTGCTTGCAATCAATTTGACTTATGCTTGATTTCTTAAATTCTTTCTTAGGTCAGGGCCCACAGCAACTGATACAGTAATGACAAGTTTGCTGAAGGTGTTACTTGAATTCAGATCTCAGCTCGAGTAGTGTTATGCCATGTACCTGCCCTTGAATATATCAGTCAGGTCTTCAGAGCTTCAGAGGGTTTGGGCCTTGCTGTCCCCTGTGCAGGATGCTCTGCACGTGCACCTTAGCTGTGGCTGCAGCTGTTCTGCTGTGCCCAGTGTTTGGACCTTGTGTGCACCAATGGTGCAGACCATAAAACATCCCTATAGTCCTTGGGGTGACCTAGTTATGTTTGGGTATTCAGGGAAGATCATTTCCAACCGAGTCCTTGATAAATTTTGCTTGCCTTGTTCTTTGTTTATTAATGTTTTCAAGCTAACTTCACAGTCTCTTAAAATGAACATGGTTTTGGTTATAAAAAGAATGTTTGATAGTGTTTCTTTAAAATTTCCAGCCTGCTTTAACCCTATAGCTGATTCTGATTGCAGAGGGCTACTCTGTTCCTGTGCACACATGTGTAGACTGGAAGTGATGGCTGTGAAGTGGGAAATAGGAAATCTAATAATAACTAATAGTGACACAGGGAGGACACAGGGAGCTGGGAGAGGAGGTTGCAACTTTGGCTCTGACATAGGTCTGTCTCTATGTGGTAACATTGGCTTTCATCACTAAGAAGGATAATTAATACTGGTGATAATGGGAAACTCTTCTGCATTTCTGGCAATGACTCTGACTCATCTGATTTAAACAGAAAATAGAAATGTGAATTCTGGCTGGGCAACAGGTTGACTAGCAAATTCAGGGTGAGAAACACCTGTGCTCCAGACATGAACAGACCTGTGTCTCTGCAGCAAAGCCATCTGTGCCACAGGTTTCTTGCCAGAATTTTCTGCAGAAGGAGTTTATCTATTAGAAAGATGATTCCACAGTTCAGTGTGGATATGTGCCACTTTCAGACAATCCACACAGGAAAGATAATGCTGCCCATTCAGTGGCAGCATCTGTTCTTTGGCATGCACTTTGAATACGATCATTGGTGGTGACTTGCTGCTGAAATATTGGAAGTACCATCATGATTTAAATAGCATTTAGATTGCAGGATGTTTTTGTGTGCTCTCTGCTGTTTTGTAGCAGCAGGTGAGCATCACCAATACCTCCATTCTTCTACTGGCTAAGCTGTGTTATGAGCAGAGTCTGTATTTATTTCCTACCCACATCTTTGTGTTGTACCAGTGCCAAAAACAGAAGTAGCAAAGAAGTTTTATGACTCCTGGTTTGGTATCTTTTCCATTAGAATGGTGGTGTTTCCTAAAAGTGTACCACACAGATACCATACTGGTGGCATCGTTACCTAATAAATAGAGCTGTAGAATGATATTGAGCCTCTGTCCATTATGTCCCATCATATAGTGAAAATGCAATGTAATTGTTTCGTTGTTTATATTTGCAGATACTCATGGCAAAGAAAGCCATTTGACCCCATAATCTGGCTTCTGGGACAACTTAGGTTATGCAGAATATCAGCCAGTAACTCCAGTGTGTTCGTAAATTCAGGTCAAGTGAAATTATGTTCTTATCTTGAAAGGACAAATAAAACTCTTCGATGGTTCCTGTTTACCCTGTTCTGCTGTCAGAAACTGAATTTGTGAGATAGAACTTAAGGTTTAAAAAGGCTTTCAGAGCCCGAGTAAATTTTCTCCCTGATATTTTGATAGCGCATCTAGATCCCATCTACATGTGTTCCTTGTGCTTCAATAATTTTGATTCCAACTTGTCAGTTTTGCCCATTTTTTAATTTAATTTGTCTGGATATTGAGTAATTATCAGAGTGGGTGAGCCTCACAAAGTGTAGGACGAGGGGGTTAAAGTAGAAAGAAATCATTTATCATTTACATAAAGCTAGGCATATTTCTAGCACTTCAAATAATCTTGTTGGCATTTAAAGTAAAAAAAATTTCTAGCATCTCTGATTAGATTGAATCTAATTTTCCTGATTTAGATATTAAATAGAAGCTGTAATTAGTATCTGATTCTCTTATGGAATCTTATTTTTAGGATATGCATGTATTTTATTCATGGTTAAACTATCCTTCAAGTGTTTAGTAATACTGGTATTTTGGCAGTGTCTGGAGAATGGGGTTTCAGTGATGAATGCCTAAAATAGCCTAAATGCCTAAAATACCATTTCTTTCCATGGTATTTTAGAGCCCTAGACAGAAGACAAATCTTGGTGATTATGACAGTCTGAATTCCAGGATTAACCCTGCTTTTGTGGATGATTTGATTATAAGATCTTGCATGGCTATTTCTTCATACTTTGAAGTATCTCAGTAATCTGGGGCTGGAGGAGGATGGCTGGCTGAAATACTCCCTAGTTAGTACATCTCTGCTGCAGGGGCAGGCAGAGCATTTCCTCTGCTGCGCAGACTGAACTTTGTTTTCGTGATGCTACTGTATGTGGCCAAAAGTAAGCAGATAAAGATGTGAATGTCTGAGCCTCAGATCTTCTTGATAGGGCTCCTGGACTTCTGTGCAACCCAGAACTTCTCAACTGTCTTATTTTGCTGTAAGTTGAAGTCAAATGCCAAAATCACCTGTGTTTGTCAGAACCCATAAACTTTGGGGTACATTGACCCACATCAAATAGCTCAGTAAATAGAGTATTTCATAGGCTTGAAAAAGAGGAAATCTTGAATTTAGTTTTGACACAGCTTCCCCAGCAAAGTAAGCATAAAGATTTCTAGCTCAGGTATTTCCACCTTTTCTCTGAATATCTGTCAGTTGGATGCTGCGTTATTATTCCTGCTACACTTCCTTTGGACCATGTAGTGTTCATCTGCTGTGTTTATTAGTCACACATTAGTCAAATTGATCTTATACTTTCACCATCAAACTTCCCATACATCTCCATAATCTTCTCAAGGGTGTATCATGTGTATCTACCATGTAGCTGGTGCTTTGCTGGGGGTTCACATCATGTGTGCAGGACTGACCACAGCTGATGCTCATGGCACTGCACTCTTGATGGCCAGTGGAGGGTACTGGGGTCTAGGCAATTTGGGGGGAAAATGTTAGGAGATTTCCTCACAATATTTTTCTCCAAGTGATTTTCATTATTTTCTCTCATCTTAAATTGAACTTCAGTTCCTCTAAAAGCTGTCACCTGTCAGCATACCCCTTTTAGAAGGTAGCTATCACAATCCTGATAAACAGCAATTACATGCTGTACTGTTGCCACCGTTTTCTGTGGTTTATCATGGAGTTACCCTGAGCTGTTCCACAGTGTGCCAGCACAGTGTCACTTGTATCATCTCTAAATAGGCTGTGTTAAGGGCCAGACAAGGGCACTTTCCTAATAGAGTTTATAACTATTTATGCAACATCTCTTCTAGGGCTCAGAGTTTGCAATGCTCAGGCATCCCTCCAGTCTGATTTCAGTCTGACTTTCCAGGCTTTTGCTGTCCTCTTGCATCACATGTGAACTGTATCTAAGGTGCTTCCAGTAGGCTTTTGAGATTCTTCATCACATATTTACCCAAGTTAAGATTGATAGAGCCTCCCCAACCTTGCACAATCCATATCTTCAAATAATGCAGCGATAAATCTCCCGTAGCTGTGGAACCTGGGGATGATGGATCAGGATGAAAGACCTGCGTAGCCAAAGCAGTTGTAAAAGTCTAATTGGACATTTTCTCAAATATAAGATGTTCCATAAAGAAAGGCACATAGAATCATAGTATCAACCAGTTTGGAAGAGACCTCAAGAATCAAGTCCAACCTTGGTTACTAGACTAGACCATGGCACTAAGTGCCACATCCAGTCTCAGCTTGAAAACCTCCAGGGATGGTGAATCCACCACCTCCCTGGGCAGCACATTCCAATGCCTGAGCACTCTCCCCATAAATAATTTCTTCCCAATATCCAACCTAACCCTCCCCTGGCAGAGCTTGAGTCTGTGCCTTCTTGTCCTGCTGCTGGTTGCCTGGGAGAAGGGACCTGGGAGTTGTAGAGGGCAGTAAGGTCTCCCCTGAGCCTCCTCTTTGCTGTGGAAAATTTGTTAAATTCAGCCATCAGTGATGGTATCAGATGAGAGCAGGCAGTACCATTGCAACTGTACTTCTGGCTTTTGTTTTATTTTTGAAAGAAATAAATAGTTGTGCAATTTAGAACAGCACTGAGACTTCTTGATGAGTGAACAGCCCAAGCTTCACTTGGATACATTAAGCTACATGGCATGGCAGTGGATAAAATAGTTTGGAGTTCCACAAAAGAAAACAATCTGCTTCCAACGTTTCTCATCCTCAGTTGCCCTGTGACAACCCTCACCTGAAGGAAGCACTGGGTGTGGTGGTCACCATGGCTTCACTGCTCTATATGGGTTTTAGTGTGAAAGTCCTTTAAGAAAGTTTTCTAGCAATTCTTTTGGGCAGTATCTGATAGGTGGCCATTCTTTCACCTGGTTTAGTAATTTAAAAAATTGAATAAGCATAGCTCAAGAAGAAGTCCAATGAATATTAAGGGAAAACCTGTAGATGTCTACCTGACAAAGCGCTTCTGTAAGATGATTTGAATGGGTATTTTTGTCTTTTTTTCCACTTATCAATGAACATCTTCTTTGCCTTCTGATTTTTCTAGATATCCGTGGAATACAAGAATTTTTAGACAAAGTATCTCAACAGGGAATGGATGTAGCATTACAGAAAGTAGAAAACAACATCAATAAAATGATCACAGGGCTCTTCAC
>NW_008657655.1:0-32706 GCF_000695815.1 Acanthisitta chloris | reverse complement strand
CCGGGATACTCTGAGACGGGCGATTCTCATCATGAACCCTTCAACAGCCAAATCATTCCTGACAGAGGTATGTGTTGGAACAAGAACTTACCTTCTCGTTTTGTTGACCAAGACTGTTCATCAAAAGATTCAGTTTATTTAACTTCATGAAATAAAATAAAATAAATAAAATCCCCCAAACCCAAAAGCCCCAACTGAAAGTTTAAATATTCTCTCTTCAAAGATCAGCATGCAAAAAATGTGCATAGAGAACAGTATAACCATATTCTGCATGAGCAAAAGCATTTAGGAAATATGCTGAAGAATCATCCTTCAAACTTCCATTTGAAGCTCATAGATACTGTGTTGCCATTTCCTTGCTCGTTGTGTCCCTCTCTAAAAAATCTTTACAACTGAAAATTTGGTTATTATTTATATTTATCTATATATGATGTGCATTTGTGGATAAAAATGTGTTCATCTAAATGGAATTTTAGTTTTTTATATAAAATAATATTTGATAATGATCTCTTGTGTACTACTGAGGAGGAGTAAGGTAATGTAATTCATGAAGGATTTTATTTGCATGAAGAATTTGAGATGATAGGCTAAAGTCATGCTTTCAAGCAGTATTGACCAGATTTTCAAAAAGTTCTTTGCGATTTAGAGACTTGCATATTGCGTATTTAGAGTCTTGCATATTGCATTCAACTATGAGTTGTGTAATTTTTTTCAATGAGTGGCATGGTTCTTCTTACACAGCACTGTGCTGTTTCAAATGTGGGTATATTCTTCATCATCAATCAGTGCTCATTTTTTCTCTGTTCCATAGAAATACACTTTCTCTCCTTAATGATTTCTCTTTGGATCTGTTTGTTATTTGCATTACTTTTCTTCTATACTTCCCTATTGCCTTGGTCTTCAGAAATTGAAGCTTAAGAACTACCTCTGCCTATCTAGTCTCAAGTGAATATGTTTCAGGAACATTAGTAAGAAGAAGGTTTTCTTTGCTTCTTTTTGAAAATTTTGTTCGATTTTTTTTTGGCTAGACATTTTGCTGTCCACATTGCACACTGAAGCTTGAGGGTTTGCTGCTCTTTCCAAGTGTCTATAGTGCTTTATAAGATGTAAACAATTTGTGGGCATGTTTAGATTGTTCCATAGTGCTTTCATCACCGAAGTCCCAAGTGTTTTATTTTTTGGTAAGTGGTGTTATAAGATATTTCACATTTCAACCTGAAAGTAGCATGGTTCAGGGTTCTAGCTACAGTCATTTAGCAAAACAAAACTCCTGTATTGTTAATAAAGAAAACACTATTTAAAAAAACCCACTTTTTAATCATTTATTTTTACACACTTGAGCATTATAGCAAAGTCATTGTCATCTGTTTAAGTTGTCGTGTATCCATTGTCAAGAAAGTAAATGATTTATTTTAGAGTTCTTACTTTGACATTGGCCACTCAACCCCCCCAAAATTGCAGGATGAGTTAAACCCCAGCTAAACCAAATCCACAATCCCCTTTCCCTCAAAAAACATTCCAAAACCAAACACACAAAAAAATCCTGAAAAATAAGAGGCTTCCAATATTTCTCATTTCCCAGAGTCTGTAAGACTCCCAGGAATGGTCATTATCTTCTGCTGTGAGTGGGATTTAAAAGGAGAGTCTCACATCAGGCTCTATGTTACAGGTTTTTGCCAGGATAACAGCATTTATTTGGTGTATGATATGTGACTTGTAAATTGACAGCAGGAGCCTCTTAATAGGAAGAGTTACTCAAATAGGAGTGTGATTACTGCCACACTTTATTTCTCTTGGCGACAGGGAGTGAACTGTGCTCCAGCAGTAAGTCTTTGCACAAGGAGAAATCTGCTGGGATAGCTTTGCCAATGGATATTAGAAACTGTTATTTTGAGTTGAACCAGCAGCTGTTGGTTCAACTGTTTGGGCAAACAAATGAAAAAGCTTATGGACTGCCAACGGGTTAAGATATTCCTAAACAATTCAAGTATGGAGATGCTTGTTCCAAAGCCTGTGCCGTGTGCATGATGTGTTCAGCTTGGAAACTCAGTGCAACCTAGAGGATTTAGGATGTAAACCTTATGATGATAATAGGAAAAACTGCATATATAGAAAAGCCCTTGGGGCTTTTCTGGCTTTTCTGCTCAGAAGATGCTTTTGGCTGCCTAGCTGGATTCAGCTGTTGGCTTCTCTCCCCAGACCTCACATAGTCTCTGCTACTTAGTCCCTTCTTAGATGACTGATTTGGCTGAGCCCTGTCATTGTTTCTCTGAGAAGAGGGTTCATTCACTCTGCCACAGCTGTAATAAGCGTGGTCTTGATTACTATGCAAGTAACAACTGTTCCAGGGTAAAGTCAGACACTAGACTGTGTAAATAAGCACTCTGTAAATTGGAGTTTGCTTGTGTAGAATTTATTTTCATTCAGACTCTGAAATTCTGTGTTTGAATTATTTTCTTTTTATTTTTTTTATAGCAGTATTGCTTTTTTGTGTAAGATGCTTCTTTCTCTCCAGCTTTTCTATCTTTAGTACTTGCAGAGATGAGATGTATACTTATAAATGCCAGAAAATGGAGATTAAGAAGTAAATACACTTTTCTGGCTGTGGAAATTAAAGCCCACCTTCTGTTGAACCATTGTACATTAATTTGCCCTCCATAGGGCATGGAAAGACAGGAATACTTAGGAGCAGGTATCACAGCTTCTCTCCTTACTGGCTGAAAGACTGATGTAAAGTGAGAGGGAGGGAGCAGCCCAATTCCCTAATGCCCTTTGTTGTTTTCAGCTGTTGATGGAAAGGCAGAAGAGAAAAATTTCTGTTGAAATAATGACATTTGCTGGGGCTAAGGAGAGCAGAGGTATGGAGCTAGCAGAGACTGGGACCTCTCCCCAGATCAGTTTGTGGCAGCATCTGGGAAAATCCTTTGCCAGGGTTATACTCTTGACTTGTTCAGGGTTTTTTCTGTAGGATGCAGTGTTTCTCTACCCTCAAATAATCACCCAGGTCCCACATATGAAGCAAAATATTCACCCTGAAACATTTGTGGTTACTAAAAAGCACCTCAGAACCAACCATCTTGCACAAAATTTGCTATGCTATTGGGTACCACTGATGACTGATGTAAATTGTGTTGTGTGACACTTTTTTGCTTCTTATTTTGGGGTGTGTGGGTTTTTTTTGTACATGTACTTCTGATCTGTGGTGAACTTGCAGGATATTAAAAGTCATATAAGAGAAAAGAAATAGGATGTCTTTGCCAGCTCAGCACAATAATAAAAATAAATAAAATAAATCATGTGGTTCTTTAGCAAAACAGCAGGAACTTGTTGGGCCAAGAAAGTCTCTATCACTATGAATCCTGTCATGAAGGCATCTTAAAATACTGGTAGGAAAGGGAAAAGAAGAAGGCTAGGAAATTCAGGTTGCAATGAAAGTTGAGGGGATAAGAGAGCAAGTTTGGGAAGCAAGACATTTAAAAGCAAGCCAGATGTCCTCATTTGGGCCAAAATGCTGTCAGTAAATCTCTGCTTACAGTTTTATTTCTGTTTAGCTGAGGAAACTACCTTGTGTGCTGAAATGTGAGTATGTTCTGATGCACAGAGTCTCCAGGAGCTGATAACAGGACTACAAAGGAGGGACCATGCAGCTAACTCATCTTTTTTAGTTATAGAAATGAACCATGCTGACTAGCAGAAGGCTTCACACACTGAAAATCCAGTGTGCTGTGTGTGCAGGAGCCCCAGCATCAGCCAGGGGTTTTGCTGGTGTTTTGGCAGACAAGCTCTGGGAGACCTTGGTCCAGGTGTTGCAGACACTGTTGCCTCCAGCTGTCAGTTCTTCCCCTTGACAAAGGTTTGCTAGCCTGGCAAACTCAGCAGCTGTAACTATACCTTGCTGCCCCTGCGAGGTGCCTGGGATTGCTTCTGTTGCAGAGTTAGTGACCTCTGACAGAAAGAGGTGAGAACACTTTTCAGCTGCTGCAGTGAGTTTCAGCAGTTTACAAAATATATCTTCTGCTTTTTTTTCATCTTTCTCTAGCATTAAGCACAGAATTCATAGCTTCAAATTGAGCTATTGGTTTGAATGATTTTTTACTTCATAGGATCTCTCAAATCTCTAGTATAGAAATGTTCAGAAAACATGTTCAGAATGCTGAACCAGTTGACGATTTCATCCTTTAAATGCAGCAGAAGAGTCTCCCTGACAATTTTTTGTTAGCCTGCAAGAAGGGAAACAGGGATCTTGGAGGATTTTTAGGTTTTACCCTATCAGTAAAAATCTGAGAAGGTACTTGGTTTTCTGCTTAGTTCAGTTCCTTGCTCTTGCATCCTTGATCCAGCTGATGGCTGAATAACTGGATATGAAAATTCTTGGTTTTTTCCTAGGCTCAATGAATGGAGTGAGGTTGGTTTAGATTTTATGTTCACTTGCTTACTGTAAGGTATGAGTTCAAAGATTAAACTTTATAGTTACAAAACAATGAAAGAGGAAAGAAAGCCTCACTGGTGAAATAAGTCAAAGGGATTTGTATCACGTGTCATTACTGAGACTGTAGCCTAAAGCAATCTTTTCTGTTTCTGTATTTTTAGGAAAATACGAGGAGGACAGTGAAATTCAGTTTTGTAATGTAGTGTTGGGGTTCTTGGGACAGTATGCAGTGCTCGCCATAGCTGAGATCATTTATTTTAGTATCTAAAATGAAGAGAAACATTGTGGGAAATCTATCCCAACACAGAGGGCTTACATCCAGAACAGGAGCTGGCAGCTGTCTGCTGGTCCTTTGCACTCATATGAATCTAAAACTAGGGCTTTACCTTGCTGTTCCTGACCAGTAAGGTTGAATATCAGTAGGCTGGAGCTCAGCTGGCACATTGGTGTTGGCTACATGTTGGTTGTGTTTTTTGATTAAGGTTGCTAACAGCAGCAGCTGAGGAGAATCAGCATATGGGCATACTCATCTTTCAATCAGCCACGTCTCCTATGTGCAAAGTGAGGCAAAGCCTGCCTGTTACAAGTCTGGGAATACCAATATACCCTGTGAATTTTACTACGCTTTTGCATCCTTTTGAATAGCTCTAGTGTTGGTGGGATAAGGAGACATTAGTTGAAGTTTGTGTGCAAAGTCAATATGCACTGGAGCACTTGTGTGGTTTATAGCATAAGAAAGTCACAGCATAGCTCTGCATTTTAATTCTTTCTGTATTTTCTTCATTCTGACTTTATGGTGTGTAGTGATGTGACATATATTACAGATGGATATTGACATGATGCTGGTTTCCAGCCTATGCCAGAGTGTAGCACAATTGTGAGATATGAACCAGGTCTACCTCTCTAGTGACAGCAGCAACGGCTGTAGTGTATTTTTTTATATAAAAACAAAGCTTATTTTGTTAATAAAAAGTGTCTGTACATTTATCATATAGATGTATGAATGACAATGTGTATGACTATAATTGATCTGTGTCTTGTTATCAGTACAAATATCTGTGCTATCAGAATTTGGGTAGTGATACAATAACATTCTTCACCCTGGAGTATAATAAAACAAGAAAAAAACCCTACTATATGCAAGCTTTGATGAGTATGGAAAGCAGTAGTTAAACTGCTAGCATATCTGAGAGAAGAGGAGCTTTAATGAATAAGTACTGAGCAGAAGATGTATTATGTACTTTATGAGAATCTCATAATATTTGCTGTTGTGGAGACAACTGTTTGATAATGCTTTCCTACAATTTCTTTCTGTTACTCTGCATGGCTTTTATTGACATTCTCTTCTTTGGAATCTTGCTGGGTATGTTGTTCTCTGGACTAAAACAAATAACTGAGGGGCTGACCTCCCATGATCCTTAAATATGCAATAATTCTTCTCTTTTTCTATTGTTCTATTCTTCTTTGTTCTGCTTTCTTAAATTGCTATCATAGTTAATTATATTCTCCTGTTGTTACAGCAGTGATTTTAATTGAACGTGATAATCTTGGTTACTGCTTGTCCTTCCCTGCTTTTATGACTTCACTATAAACACCTCTGTTGTGTTCCTCTTGAGAGACAAATGTCTTCCCATAGAGACTAAATTGCTTTAACCAGTCAAACAGAGTAAACAAATCATATTTTTGTAAAAAAAGGAGGGAGAGGGGGAAGAAAAAGAAAGAAAGCACATTAATGGAACAAAGCTGTTAGGTGCTGCATTGGTGGAGACAGTCAGTGAATTAAAGCATGTATTTGCCCCATAGCTGAAGGTGGCTAATTCATGTAGGTGCTGTAAAAAGCCCCCTCTGAATATCTGCAAAAATAATATGCAATTGACTACACAGGATGAGTGGGGTTTTTTCAAATAAAATGACAGCTAGAGAGGATTAACTTATAGTGGAGATAAGATCTGACAGAACTATTTCCAACCCAATTCTTCCTCCAAAGTGAAGTTGCCTGATTGGCAGAACTGTCCTGGTGCCTTCCTTACCACCAGAAAATAGAGGCATAGCCAGTGTATCATCTTGCCTTGGTTTTCCTGATTTCCTAGCTGCCATGAAAATTCAGTGTCCAATATTTCTAACCCCAAAACACAATTCATTGACACACAATGAATTACTATTTAAATAATTTTGTCCATCTGTTAGACTGAAATAAGGAGAACTAATTGCCATTATTTCTTCTATTTTAATAACATTCCCTGTGGCACTGAAGTGCTCTCATTAGTTATCTGAAGTAAATATAGAAATTTTTACCCTATCATCCCTTTCATAGTGTTGGTTGGGAGTTTGCTTATGAAATTTAGCTGAGCAGGGTCTCCCATGTTTTACTCCTTTTCAGTTTGTGTGTGGTAATTTTATTATAGATGTAATATTTTTGCCACATATACTTCAGTAATCCTTGTGTCAATATAAATACTTCTAAAATTTGGTCAACCTAAATGGATAATTATCTATAAATAGATTGCCAGCACATTAAGAAAAATTGCTTGCCATTAGAAACAAAGGCTACAGTGATGAGTACCTCAAGATTCAGCTTCTTTTTGTGGACACTTCATAATCACAAGTAATATTTTTAAAGACTGTTGTAAGATAATTTATTCTAACTTTGGAAGTACTTAGCCAACTGTAGCAGACATTCTGATTTCCACAAAGTGTAAGGAGTTGTGGACTGCTGATGTCCAGAGCTGTTTTAGCTTTAGGCTTTACTAGTTTCTCACCTCCTCACAGAAGTTTTTTTCCTAGTTAGGACTTCTGCTATTTAGCTTTTTTATAAATAGCTGTTAAAGATTTTAGGGTTTTGTCCTAGATGCTCTCATTTCAAATGGAAAATTAATTAATGGTTATGATTCATCTCAGAATTTTTGTAAGTGAAAGTAACAGCTGCTTCTGAGAAGAGGTGTAAAAGGTATCACCTCAATTTTGTAAAAACATGTTATCTACTGGTTTACTTTGTCACCCACACAAAGGGCCCTATCTTTTAATAAGATCCCATGCTTCCTTGGGGCATTCACACATTTTATCTCAACTTCAAAGTATCTAGACAGTCAAGAGCAGCCCTGCTGAGAAGGACTTGGGGTGCTGGTGGATGAGAGGCTGGACATGAGACAGGAGCCAACTAAATCCTGAGCTGCATCAAAAGCAGCATGGCCAGCAGGTCCAGGAAGGTGATTCTGCCCTTCTACTCCTCTCTGGTGAGACTCCACCTGGAATGCTGCATCCAGCTCTGGGGTCCCCAGCACAGGAGGACACTGACCTCTTGGAGCAAGTCCAGAAGAGGTTCCCCAAGTTGATTAGAGGGATGAAGCACCTCTCCTGTGAGGAAGGGCTAAGAGAATGGGGATTGTTCATCTTGGAAAAGAGAATGCTTCAGGGTGGTCTCATTGTGGCCTTGCAGTGGTTCATCTTGGAAAAGAGAATGCTTCAGAGTGGTCTCATTGTGGCCTTGCAGTACCTGAAGAGAGCCTACAAGAGAGAGACTATTTCTAGGAACATGTAGTGATAGGACAAGGGGGAGTGGTTTCAAACTGAAAGAGGATGGGTTTAGATTAGATGTTAGCAAGAAATTCTTCACCGTGAGGGTGATGAGGCACTGGAACAGGTTGCCCCGAGAAGCTGTGAATGTCCCATCCCTGGAAGTGTTCAAGACCAGGTGGATGGGTCTTTGAGCAACCTGTTCTAGTGAAAGAGAACCCATGGGAGAGGGTTTTGAACTGGATCTATGTAAGGTCCCTTCCAATCCAAACCATTCTATGAATTGCTGGGGAAGGGAATCAACATTTGTTTTTAGGCAGATAAATATTTTGTCATGCAGAAGTTCATGTATTAAGAATCTCTGAATCACAGAATGGGTAAGGTTGGAAGGTAAGAGGTCATCTAGCACAACCTCCCTGCTCAAACATGGTCCTTTAGAGCACATTACTCAGTTCTGTGTGCAGATTACTTTTGAATATTTCCAGTGAGGGAGACTGCACAACCTCTCTGGGCAACACGTTCCAGTGCTCAGTCACCCACAGAGTAAAGAAATTCTTCCTCATATTCAATGAGGAGCAGTAGGAGTTCATGCTGTCAGCAGAAATTAATTTAAGAAATAGTTGCTGGACATGAAAACTGAAGGAGGAAAAGGAAATTTGCAAGATGATACTATTGACCTGCTGTGTTAAAAGAGGAAAGTAATCTCTTTTGTTTGGTCTTTTATGCTTTATCTGGCTTCTGAGCCAGTATTACTGAGGAGTTGGATGGACACAAATTCAAAAAAGATTAAATGAAGAGATAGATTTCTGTCAACTTTGTTTAGGAATTCAGTAAGCGAAGTTGCCTTAAAGAGTGATTTACACAAGACATTCATTTAGTGATAAAGGCAGGGGCTCCTTTTAACTCATCCTCAGATAGCTGGAGACAGGCCAAAAGAAGACCATCAGGCAGTGCCAACTGGCCTTAGCTTAGAGAAGTAGACTGATTCTCATCATATCACTGGGCATTTCTTAGTGGGATTTATAGTGTGGAAAAAACCACGACTGATTATTACATACATTATTCACCATTTATTCATTGACCAAGAAGAGAGGTGTGCTGAGGGGGAAGCAAGGGAAGAGAAGGGGGAAGGAAAATGGATGATTCAAGTTTTCTCCAGTTTTGATTAAACAATGATGAAAGCAACTTCTCACAAACTCTGATTTAAACAGTGACCATCAAAAATAACATTCTTGGCATTTTCAAATGCTTTGAGGAATGAAAGTTTTTCATGTGCAATGTCCACACGAAACCACGACAAAAACACAGTTCATATTTGAGTTTCCTGGACGTGTATGAACAAACAGAAATAATGTGTTTGGAGAGTCCTTGCAGCTTTCAGAGACATATGTTTTAATGACTAAACAATGTAGTATTGAAATTTTCCTCTCTCAGGAGAGAGGAGCTGTTAGATCTACAGAATTCCTGCTTCATGGAGAAACCTGGAGCTGGGGCCCGTGGCATGGACAGCATCCTCAGGTGATCATATGGTAGAGACATACCTCCTGAAAGACATGGGGTACTTTGGGTCAGAATCTTTCCAGGTGTTTTAATATTCTGATAAGGGCAAAGTGTAACTTTTCATCTCTGCAGCAGATGTGAGGTCTTCAAACCTGAGCTATGCAGTAGCTTCTAGTCCTCTTCAGAATGTGATTCAGGGTGTCAGTCTGGCTGTAAACCATTCTGTGACTTCTAAAATATTTAGTCATTTTTGTCTTCTTAGTGAAGACCTGTTTCTCTGAATGCTCTCTTGGTTTGGTCTTAGGTGAAGTTAGATGGTTGACTGGAGAACAGGTGGTTGCACATCAGATCTTTATCAGTGTGGTTTGCTGTCAGGCTCTAAACTGGGCAGCTTTGAAGAACCAGTGTGTGATAACTCTTGGCCAGGTTTGAACTGTGCCACTTAGAGCTAAAAGCCTTGGCTACTGTTGAAAAAAGTCAAATCACAGAGCCTGTCCATGTTCTGCAGATCAGCACAAAAAGCCTGCAAAATACACTCAGCTGCTGGTTAAAATGACCACTTCAAATGTGTAAATTATACTGCACTTCATATCCCCTGTTAATTCTTTGGCTCACCCTCATGGTAGCAATGTAAATGTGGATCTGATTTGTGCTTCTTTGATATTTATTTTCTTCAACAGTTTGCCTTAATTTTAGCAAGTGGAAATTAATAATTATATAATAAAGCTATATTTTATTTATAGACTATTTCACATGTATTTGTCTAACACATACAAAAGCCAAAAAGTGTGCCAGCAATATGCTGCTGTTGGAATCAGTATTTAAGGAATAAAGCCTGTGGTTTCCGTCCTGTAAATTAGTTAAATGTTGGTAAAACTTCATTGACTTTAAGATATCAAATCCTGACTTAAGCCCACTAAGAGTTTTTTTCCATCAAAAATTTTTAACTTTCCTATGGTCTGTGCTTCTGAAATAGTCAGGCACATTACCTGAGGGCCTGGACTCTGAAATATATTTCATAGAATTTCAAAACTCTTGCACTTCATTTCAAGCTGGAATAAAACCAGATTTTCAAATTTCTACATCCACTGCACAGTTACGTGACCTTTTTCTTCATTATGCTTTTCTCCTGACTAGCTTTTAAATTTTCTTCCAAGCCCAGTGCTTTACATTTCAGCCTGTTGTATTGTGGTGATGTGTCTGTCAGTACAGAGAGGAAATTAGTCTTTGCTGTTAAGACATCTCGAGGAGGGCATTTAAGTATCTATATGGCCAACTGCTAAGTTTGGCCTGGAAGTATTTTTTCATTGTCCATTTAATCAATCCTCATTTTAATCTTTTTCAAATAGTGGCTTCCAGTCTGCCATTCCTGAGGATTCTAATTAGGCTTGCAGCAGTGAATCCAAGCTGACTGTCAAACCAGCATGCAAAGAGCTTGCAGAATGATAAGCTCTGTCTTGAAGCTAGTTGACAGACTTATGCAGGCTGAAGTACACACACATTGAACAAGAGAGGAGGCAGAAAAGGGAGAGCAAACTCATAGTGTCCTGCCTCTTTCCCATCGTAGCTGTATGATCACACCTGAAGTGTGTGAAAGCATAAACTGCTCAGATTATGTTCCCCAACTGTGCCATTGCCTATGGAGATGAACCTGGGGTAACCTGAACCACAAAACCCAAAATCAGTGCCATCAGCTGATTTCTGTCCCTTATCAAAGGGAAACAACAACTGAAGAAAGAAATACCAAAGTGCCTATTTAGACGTGAGATCTAAAGGTAAATTGTTAGCTAGGAGGAAGGATGTTAGTATCTGATTTTTCACAGCTATTTTGCCACAAGATAACTTACATATAACATATGTAGGTATATGTGGCAATACTGCAGAAGTTCAGCCAAAGAGATAGTAATTAATTGTAAGGTCAGTTCTGAAAACTTACAGATACTTTGTGCTACTTTTCTTAAAATGCATTTAATCTGGAGATTTGATATTTATTTTCAGAAAACAATAGTAAGAATATATGGAATTAACTGGTTTTTAAATTTGAAAATTAGAACTTTATCTCATGTAATTTCTGTTCACTATTCTTGTTATATAAAGCAGCTAAATCTGAGGCTTTGCAGTGTATTGTCTGTCTCTGTCAGTGCAGTCGTTGCCTGAGGTATAACTGTTACTGTTTGCTCAAGGAATGTTTTGTTACGTTTGTACAATACTAAAAAGATGCATATACTCCAGGTTTTTGATACTCCTAATGTATGTTGCAAAAAATAGGGAAACGGGTTACGTCTCAAGTGCATAATGCATTCTCTTGGGAGAAGAGGAATAGAGGCCTGGAATTCTCCTGGGAGAAAGTGTTGGAGCTGCTTTCAGTTTTGACAAATAGTTTGTTTGGATTGTAAAATAAATTCTATGGAATTAAATTTGTTGAGTTGAAAAATACAAATGTGTTCTAAGAGTGAGAAATACACATTTTTGGCAGGTACAAATGCCAATCCCCTCCCAGGACTGGCAAGTAAAGTTGCTGGATAAGAGGTGCTACTTTTCTGGTTGACCTACTCTGTTGCCAAAAGAATTGAGAAAGTGGGAAGAGTCAATGAAGACAAGAAAATTAATGATTGTTGAGGATTAAATTAAGTGAAAAGATTCAAAATAAACGTATTTCAACAGTTTGCTTGCATTCAGAACACTTACTGTAGTTTGTACTTAAATACAATGCATATAATTTCCACTTAAGACCATTTTATTATTTTGACTGTTCTTCTGTATATATTACCTCTTCTTTTTACGGTAAGTCTCAGTATAGTGAATTATCCATTTGCGACCATATGTTATGAAATTCCTTTCATGTTTAGCCTGGTAAATCATCTATTAAGCAAGATTCTTGAGGTGCCCTGTACATCACTTTTTACTGAAGATGTGTATCACGTCATCCTTTTTGCCTTGTTGTCTTTGTAAGGTTGGCATGAAAACATATATATAATATGGCTATGGTCTTGTTTTGAAGTTTTTTGCTACCTTCTTAGGACTATAGAGTTTGTATACAGAGTTTATAGAGTTCTGGACAGTGTATTTGTCTTAATCTCTAGCAGTGTCATCATTTGCAGCCTCCCAATCTCAAGTGGTTACTGCCTGATTTCGGATCGCTGTGGACAGATCCCTTTCTGCACATCACTGCCTTCCCTCCCCTTGTGCTGTGCCCATGTGGACCACAGCCAACAGCTCACTTTGTCTGTGAGACACACCACATACTGTCAGAGAAAAAATCCACATGCAAATCCCCCTTACTTGGTATCTGACAACAATATTTTTTGATGACATACTGCTTTCTGTGGGATGACTGGGTCAGATCCTCCCTCATGTGATGATCTGGTGGTGTTTAGACAAAGTCCTGTTTGTCACATGGTTTTGTTTTCTGCTTTGGTTTGGGTTTTTTTACCTTGCCAGGAGTAAATGCCCTAATGACTTGAGATGTCCTTCCTTCTTAGCACACAGCCTGCTAGGGTGGAGATATGACTTCTTCATGATGTCCCTGCACACTTTATCAATATTCTGCTTTGCTGGTTTTAATGTGTCCAGTTCAGTCAATCTGACCACAAGACAAAGTGTTTGGGAGTCGAAGATGATGAGGCCTCTGCTGTCTGTGCACACTTTTTGCTTGCTCTAGGAAGTCACACCTACTGCACAGCATAATGCTAAACTGGGACTTGTGGTTTCTAGTTGCTTGAAGATTTTTGGTTTTCTTTGTTTGATCCACTCATTAAATTTGATGCTTTTTTTCATATTCCCAAAGTCAAGGTGTAGAACCTCATTAACTCCTCACAGCTCATGGTTCTGTTTCCACTGCTGTCTGCTTCTCCTTTAGCATGTTGGCTTGAGTTCATTCTCTGATTTGCTTAGTCCTGCACCTCTACTTGGTCGAGAGTTTTACTTCTTGTCCTGATGGGTTTTGCAATTTTGATTTAATATGTGATACACAAAATTACCAGATTTTCAGCAAGGAAGTTTTCATAATTTTTACTAGAAAATGCAGCACTTAGTAGTGAAAGTTTATTCTGATGCATAAGACAGATGATGAATTTAAGGCAAATAGAGCATTAGATGTTTTTCACAAGATCATTTTTGACAGCAAATATATTTATGCAAATATATAGCATTTTTCTACCTTCCACAATTAATGTTTTTCTCACAAAAAATCTTCACTGATTCCTTTTGTATGACTTTTGACTGATTTTCTAGTGGTACTTATTTTTTCAAGGAACTTTTATCCATGGTAGCTGTAGGATGAATTTCTTTGGCACAACCCATTGCTGTGAATTCTTCTGTCATTTTTTTGCACATTCTGCACAAATATACTTCTTTTTTTCTCTATATGTATTCTGGTTTTCCATACTGGTAATTCCCTATGAATTGAAGTTCTCTGTTTATTCATGGTAACAAAGGTATAAATATATATTCACATCATCCCTTCACTACATGATAATTTAGGATGGAAAGGGAAGTTCTTTTCTCTTTAAGATATTGATGGTAATAGTTACTAGTCAACAACACTTATCAGTAAGTTCTTCCCTCTCAAAGGTTAGTACAATGAGTTTTATCAATTGAATAGTTCTTAGTAACCCAAGCTTTCATCCTATGGATGACTCTCACAGTATTGATGCTAGTGATTGCAATTGGGCATAATTATTTCCTGCTGTCTTCTCTAGGTCTGCAATGCCTGGAAAATTATGTTTGTTAACATAAACTCAGAATCTGCTCTGTCCTAATGACTGCTGATCCTTCTTTCTGGATTTTTGTGCAACTTGAAAATGCTCCCTATCTTTCAGACATCTGTTCTGTGTCTAATCAACTGAACTTAAGCAAGTTTTAACCTTTATTTTTTTAATTATTCTGGGCAAGCTGCTACATTCTCATCCATTCCTTATTGCTCTATTTGCCCTTTCTCAGGATCTTCACATCTGTCCAGTGTTTAAATATAGCTGTTTCTCTCTAGGAAGTAACTGAGGTGCAGATTTTCTCAATAAAAGGTGCACAGCTACAAAGTGTTTCTTGCAATTGCAAAATCTCTTTCTCTGCTCTTGATAAATACAATCTCACCCAGCTTGAAGCTATTCAAGATACTGATGAAAGGCTATTTTTCTGGCCTGTTGCTCTGATCATCTCCTGTTCTTGGGTTTGCCACCTTAATAGTGTAGAACCCACATTTTTTGCTTTTTCCAAGAGCCTTTTTTAAATTATCTAAAGTTGCCTTTTATATTTCAAATGGTGTTCAGAAGTCAGATCTTGTTTCCTTTGCCCATCTATTATTGTTCATTGCTTTCTTTTAGGGATCTTGCTTCTGCCATGAATTTCCCTGGCACATGGAAAAAACACTCTACTAATTCACACTGAACCAATTAATTATCCTGCCTCTAACCTTTCCTTCAGACTTTTCTATCACCTCTCCTGTGATTAACTTGACAATGTAGAGGCAGCTGCTACACTGAGACAACTGCCTACTGTGGTGACTAATATTCCCTTGCTTCTTTAGATGCCTCATTCACTTTTCTGCCTATCACTCTGTCTACCTTCTTAACCTATGCATCTTGTTTTTACACTTCAGGCATTAACTTTCTAGTCATGGTCTCTCATTTTTATGCATTTACTCAGATGGGGTTTGACCTATAGGATTTCCTTGTGCAATGTGCAGTGCTATTAAGAATTTATTTGTGCTGAGATTCCACACTCATAATATCCTGACTGCTGTGGTTCCACCTTTGTGTTCCTACTTGCATGTTGCAGCTCCTTTATGCCAAGTCTTTCACTTGTTCAACTGTTTGCTTAGTTGTGATATGTTTCCTTCTATGATTCTAACCTTACTTTTCATGTACGATACCTGTAGTGTTACTTTCCATTAATAATCTTCAAATAAATTAAATGCCTTTTTATTCTGCATTGATATATCCAATTTAAACTTTAAATATGAAGTGTGTTTCTTGATGTCATAAAGCCAGGAAATAATATTTAATGTATCTCCAGTATGAATCGGTCAGTACAACAAATTATTGAAATGTGTGTGGAACTCACAAACTATTACTGAAAACCTTGGAAATAAACTTAGTAATCGAAAACCATATCAGGTAACACAATATATGACAAAGACCATTATAGCTAAAAGTTAAACAGATTTCCATTTAAACTAGCAGATTAAATGATTTGACCATTGTGAAAGAAGAATGAGGTTTCTGTTCTGTCCTGGTCCAATAAGACATGTGAGAGCTCAACAGGTTTCTGTTCTGTCCTGGTCCAATAAAACATGTGAGAGTTCTATTGATTCCCTCAATGTGAAGTAAAACACAAGTGAGGTCAAATACTATCAGTGATTGAAATTTTAATATTGGTAATATAAAAAGTGGGGGGGAGGAAGGGGGAGGGAGGGGATGGAGGAGGGGATGTGATAGGAAAGCCAGAAACAGGAAAGGGGGAAGTAAGCAAGACTTGAGATGCAGCAGCAGGGCTGATCAGCACCACGTATCCAGTGGTGTTCTGGTGATCCATAGTCATCTTTTCTTTGGTGCTGGATGCACACACAGAGTCTCTGCATGCTGGTACTTTCTTACAGGGCTCTGCTAGGGCACTTCTTGTTCAGCTCCCCTAGAGTTGCTGGGTCAGTGCATAGCAATTCCCAGCATAGGCACACTAACATTTATTTGCAAATGCTCTGGGGAAGTTGTGGTCCAGGTGCAGCTAGAGATTATTTCCCTTCATCCTGAGAAAGTTGCAGTTGACAGCAGCTAGAGATTTACAGTGAGCAGTGGAGTCCCATTATCTCCTGGGACAGCTGCTGCAGCAAGAGGTTTGCATGAACAGGGTTTTTCCCTTCCCTGGCAAAGTTGCAGTCAAGAGATCTATGATGGACAATGGAGTTCCATTATCTCCTAGGAAAATTGCTGCAGTTAGAGCTTTATGGTGGCATAATATTTATCATGCTTGCAGTCCAGCTGTAGACAGAATTTCCTGTTCTCCAGTGAGAATCTCCTGTTCTCCTGTTCAGCTATAACTAGAGATACCTGTTTTTCATTTTCCTTCTGCGAGCTCAGCAAGCTTTGAGGCAAACAACCACTCTTTTGCCATACAACAATCTGCCAAAGTCAGGCAATGTCAAAATAAACATTTCTTCAAGGTCCCTTACAAGTTCCCATAGTTAATTCACTCAGACATTATAGCATAAAGAATGATGTCTAAAAGAGCTGAGTAATACTGAGTGCATAAGTAAGTGCAGTTGCAATGACTGCACCATGGACTTGTGTCTTTTTTAATTTACTAAGGTTTTTTTCATTGATACTTCTTTCACTGGTACTTGACCTGGTCATATCTCCTCATCTTCCAAGAGCATATACCATCAACTGTGTTTCCTCTGGAGCAAATTGTAGCTCCAGAAGACACTATATATGTAGTATTTGTAGACTAGTCCTGCTGACTGTCTCCGTGCATTAGGTGCTGTAAAAGTGTAGAAGTATAAAATACCTCTGCTCTAAGCCTCAGTTCAATACTTCAGTCTGAACTGGGGTTTGCCTTATTTGTACACATCAGAATATGTATGGATTTAAGCTATTATTCAGTGTGCATATCCTAGTTTAATTTCTTGTGCTGTTTTACAGTCATAGTCACTGAGGTGAAAAATTATTGTCTAGATCTTCCTTTTAACCATTGTGATTACTGACGTGAAGAGAAAAAAGCCGTAAACATTTGTTCAGATTAAATCGTAGGTGTTGTCGTAAACCAAGCTATCATAGACAATTTCTGAAGTCCTTGGTAAAAGTAACAACATTCAATTTTCTGCAGTTTGAGCACATTAGTTACATGTGGGTTTCTTTCTATTGTTAGTCTCCTGTAGATAGTCAGCACATTAGTTACATGTGGGTTTCTTTTATTGTTAGTATCCTGTAGATAGATACATTTGGATCTGTCTAGTGCAGCATTGCCTCCACTGTTGGCCTTCTTCATAATGCATTCACTGGCAAGAGAAATTAGCCTTTTGTGCTGCCCCTTTTTACATTCTCCAAAAATGAGTGCATTCTTTAATATTAGTATATTCCTATAAAGAGACAACAATGTCTCTAACTCAAAGGCTGAGGTTCTTTCCATCTTTCATCCCAGAGGAATTATCTTGGACATTTCCAGTTTTGGTGATGATGGAACCACAAATCTTTCATTTTTAAAGACCAAATTATCCATAGCAATTAGTTCCTGATGGAATGTCAGGAACACTTTCTTGTGTGATAGTAGGGGTAAATGTTTTCCCTTGGTTAACCAAGTACAAATGTTTCTGGTCGTGTGGAATTTTAAGGCATCGTTTAATTTCAGTCTTTAAAACGGACACTTCTGAGACATCTTTGTTAAACTTGCTATAGTGTTTCCACCTAATGAACAAGGTGGAACTGCTGTACCAAGACTATAGGAAAAACAATTCAGAAGTAGTAAGATGTTAAAGGACCTTAAGTCTTACTTGAAATGTGTCAGGCATTTATGCTTGTAAACTTCAGCAGTGCCCAGGAGACTTACCAGCTCTGATATCAAAGGGACTCTGAGGGGGAGGTGGAAATCAGTATCACAGATGACTCAAGTCTACATGACATGCCAAAGCAGAGAACTGTGTTCTCTCACACTGCTGTCTCCACTAGTGCAGTGGAATAGCTCTCATTTTCATGAACAAACTATTTGCCTATATGCATACATAATCCTTAAAGAGTTTATAGAATTATTTGCAAGGGATATGCCTTTGTTTCCAGTAACAACTGAATGTTTTTGAGTTATACCAGTCTTGATAGTGTTAAAGCAGTTTCTTTATTTAAGTAGGACAGTACACTGTGGAATTAACATCGCAATTAAGAACGATTTGTCAGGATGAGAAGGAGAAAGGAAGATGGCCTAAAACATAAATCTTCATTATCAAAATTGAAAATGATAGAAAATTCAAAATTGATAAATAAGGAGTCATTTGCTTTTATGTCTACGTGGCATTAATGATGCCTAGTCATATAACAAGAAACAGTGGGAACAGTGTAAGCCAGTAAAGTTCATTCAGGTAGCATGTATGGCTGCAAAATAGGCTGTCTCTTTACCAAAATTCTCTGAAGGACGTGGTGTTAAACTGACTTTCCTGAAGGTGCTTCCACGATGTTCAGTGACAGGAGAGTACACAGTTGTTTAGCTGCTGCAAACTTGAGGCTGTGTTAACCTATGCACATTCACACTGAGGAGGTGACTGCAATTCCAGCACAGGTTTGTGCCAGTGTGTACCTGTCCCAGGGAGCCCTTGTGCTGAGGAGGGGATTCAGACAATGACCATCTTTTGGAGGAGATAGTTTGAGTTATTGTGTTCTGTGACACTGAACTTTTTGTTACCTGTGCAGGTCTAAGCTCAAGCTTGGCAAAGGTTTTCATATTAGATAGTGATTTCACAATGTCTGTCTCTAGAAATGATTGGATGTACAATAAGGAAATATCTTGTGTTACTGAGTTGCCACTATGCCACTATCCATTGCCCTTTTATTATTTTTGGTAAAATTACTTCCCATATCCTTGCCTTTGCACATTTTCAAAGTACTTCACAAGCATGAATAGTTTAACCCAGCAATCAAGTGTTTTGCACTGCTGTTGTAGCAGCTTTCTTGCTGTATAATAGAAACTGGTGAGGGGAAAAGGCAGTAAAATAGAGCAAGAACAAGTGACACAGCTACTTAGGAAATGTGAAGCTCATTATAAAACCAGCAAACATGAGATTCCTATTGTTTCAAATATGGTAGTTCAGAATGGTATCAAATTACCTTGTCTTGGTCATTGAACAAGTAAAAGACCTCACAATTACACTAGTAAATTGTGCCCATCATTTTGTGTTAGACACATATAATCTCTGGGTTGGAGCTGCGACTTTCAGATTTTGTTTTCTTTGGTAATGCAGAGTGGATTTGGAGAACAATTAAATGAAAATTCCTTTTCAATTTTTCAGAGGTTGTTTTATGAGTATGACATAATAGCGCAGAGATTTGGACAGAAGTTTGTTTGAAATAGTTATGGAGACAGTTATCCTGACAAATCTTAGGCTGTCTCTGGTATTTCATATAGAATTTCCTGCAGTTTTCTTTGCTGAAGCTCATTGCTTGTCACTAAGTTGCTGGAGCTCTTGTTTCTTTTTCATGCTTAGATATCACATTCTAGCATCCACAATCTAAAGAGTGAGCAAATGTGAAATGGTGTTTGTTTTGATTAATATAGATTAGTACTAGTCTGTACCTTACTTTAATGTAATTCTAATAATTGTGCTTTGCCCTTCATGTAATTGAACTGCAACAATAATTAAAATTTACTAAGTCAAACATGACATTTAAGAGGTAC
This sequence comes from Acanthisitta chloris, assembly GCF_000695815.1. Taxonomy (NCBI): domain Eukaryota; kingdom Metazoa; phylum Chordata; class Aves; order Passeriformes; family Acanthisittidae; genus Acanthisitta; species Acanthisitta chloris. Next base: position 12,893 of record NW_008657655.1, on the reverse strand, counting down.
TGAAGTGTGTATCCCTGAAATCAGGTCTACTGCCCTGAGTAGTGTCATGTAGCAGAAAGTCAGAAATACTATGATTGGTTCAAGTTCTAGAGGAAAAATATGGTGACTCAAACTGAAATTTTACATCAAATTTAAAGAACCTGAGAGGATGAGGCATCAAATTACCATTAAAATTGGGAGTTTACCAGTCAGTGCTTGGGCTCCCTAGAAGAATATGTCCTTCACTGTTGGAAATTACGACGACGATGTCTCACATCTCATTCATATGATTTTATGTACATTATTTGCAATTAGTTTAGAAAAGATTTAGGGCTGTAAGAAAAGACTCATTAAAAAATGTCAGACACAATTAATTCAACAAGCTTTCACATTGCAATAGGAAAATCACGACAGGTCATGCTTTTAATTTCAGAACCAAAAAAGGACAAGATATATTCCTGCATTTGACTCAGAGAGCAGTGATGTTCCCAGGATCAGTGTTATCAGTCCTTAAGGTATCTGCTAGTCTACAAGGCAGACAAGGAATTAAACTCTGAGTCTAAATTTAGATACCCATGGTAGACTTCTAATGTTACGAAATGGAAATGCTCCATTAAGCAATTCATATAGATTGGACTAAATTATCTAGTTTCAGAATCTGAAAGCAAAATGACTTGAGATACATGCCAACATTCAGTTTAAATTCTTTAATACATAAAACATTAAAAGTGTTGCTATTAAATCTGTACTGATTCCTGATAATCTATTGCTGATATGTAGGGAGGTTAAACATTTAAAGTTCCCTTTGAGTTTTAATCCACATTTTTCCTCAGTGGAAATTTATGTGATGCAGACCTTTTTGAATCCCACCAGCTGCAAAATGTCCATAATATGTCCCCCACCATCTCTATTCCCATTCTTTGATGTAATACACAGATATTATTATTATTCCCTTGGTCTATTTTGGCACTTCTGTTGTGTTTCTATTTCTGATTATGTACAGGTCTTCCTGTGTTCTTACACAGAGCTTGTGCTTCTGTAAGCAATTGAAAGGTCTTCTCAGAAACAGTAGTAAGAAGAAGAGTTGTAGCTGCATTTTTGGGGGAGGCTTAGTGTTTTAGAGGAAATGCAGGAGGTCAAACCTGAGTGCATGGCAGAGACAGTGCTAGCAACTTAACTGCTTTTCTATATAATGCTCTTTCCATCTTAAGAAAATGCTGTTCTGCAGTAGTGGAAGGTCCAGGTGAAGGAAAGCCCTTGCTGTGCCTTTATCTGAAAGGTAGCTGCTCACAGTGAATAGCTAAGCAAGAAAAGGAAGAAGGTCTTCTGGATCTTCCCTCTGTCTGATCCTAGCTAGCAGAGTTTGCTACAACAAATGGTCCTGACATGCTCAGACACTGTGGGAGATGAGATGCAAGTATAATCCTGCCATGGGCAGAGGAGTCTCTGCTGTCCTTGCCTAAACAAATAACAAAGAAAACCCTTTGAAAGTGATGAGAACTCACTAGGAATGCCTTAGCTTGTTGTTTTGTTGTGTTTTGTTTTGTGGAAGGTAAGAAGTACTTGTTTCTTACTGATATCAAGTCCTGTGTATAAGCTGTTGGAATTTTGTGCTGGGAGAGGTATTGCTATTGAAACTGTGCCCATTAAAGGGACAGAAGAAAGAAGGACAGAGGTCCTTCTTTCATCTAGGCTGTGTTCAAGGATCAGAGGTCTATGAGCTTAAACAATCAATCCCTTCAGAATGAGTCCTATGCTCATCTTCTTTCTTCTATGTGTCTTCCATTTTCCATTCTCTGCATCAGTGAATTGCCTAATCTGCCTGATCATGTTACATAATATTGTTAACTGTTGTTTCCTGTTGCTTCTACCAAGTGCAGTTGCACAAAAGTAAAAAGCTAAGCGGTTATACACTTTACTTCTGCATATAATCAATTTTTTGACCAATATTGATATTATTTGCATGTTAGATACCCTGAACAAATTCTGGAAACTGGCAACAAATGTCATGTAAAATGTTTTCATTAATGGTACCCTGAAATAAACCAGAAGAACAGAAATCCAGAGCAAGATATGAATTCCCCTTGCCAGTAGTCACGTGAGAAGGTTTTGCAAGGTGAAAGCTACAAAGATATTATTAATACACATTTTCAAAAGTAACACTCCTATATTTTTATAGTACAGATTATATTTTATGCCAGAAATCATCCTATAGTAAGTATCCTAAAGAAAGACATTATACTCTATAGAATCTGTACTATTGAAATGTTAATATATTGCCAACTAAGGCAATAGCTTTGCATAGAGTATTGATGTATATATAGCTTGCTTTTATTTTTTCTCATAAACATAGCAGATGGATTTAGGAGAAGTCAGATGTGGAATTGACTTGCCTTCTGAAGAGTACCAGTCAACCATATATTGCAATTACAGAAAACAGTATATTTATCCTGGGAAAAAAAGTCTAAAAAAAAAACACCCCAAAAACAACATGCTTTGCCCCCTGGGAAAGGTTTTCAACTTAGCTTTATTATGATTTGCACTTTAAGCTCAGTTATTAGTAAGTTGTCCAATGGAGAGGGAAGAACTGAACAAGCAACCAGATGCCCTGAGGAGACTGACATTACCTCTTGCTTTTTTCATATTTCACTCAAATAATTTTGGTGACTAAGATGTAGAGATAGCAATGTAGATGCAAATGTCTGTTCAAAAAGTTGAGATTTCTTTGTTATTTGAATTAAACCTGTCCTTAAACATTTAGAAAAGATGTTATCTGCAGACTTGTTCCCCATGTCAAGGGGGAAAAATAATCTTTAGCACAGATTTGGACATAATGGATTTTTACTCAGATCAGAACATCAAGTTTATAGAATTATCTTTTTTAATGGCTGGTAAGCTGGCAATGACTATATTATTTTTCTGGTATAAATCCAAGGGCCTTAGAAATTAGTTAATGGGGTTTGTTAAGGTTTCCTTATTTCAGAAAGGGCAATTCAGGTGATACAAACAGCTTTTTGCATTTGCCAGACAGAAGTCTAGTAAGCCAAGTGTTTCTCAATATCATTTGAAAAATAATTGGTTGTAGGATTCTCAAGACAGAAATGCCAAAATAAATGCATCTTCCTCTGAGATCTCCCTGCTACACTTGCAGCATCTGAGCTAAGCAATGGCTGAAATTATTACCCAGAAATTGGCAATGCTTGACAAGAAAATATAGCAGAAATTAAAATATGTATAATAAACACCTAATGAGAGAGTAGGAGTGATAACTTTGAAGTACTAGACCCGTGGAATTAGGGTAATGAAAAGTACTGAGACTAGAGAATGAGTTGCTGCATGAAACCATTTGAAATAGTTGTGTGCAAAACATTTACAGCCTAGTTAGAAAATGTGGCCACCCCCTTAAATATTGCTGCAAATGATTACTGCTTTTAGGAAATGAGTCCTCTGATTTTATCATCATCCTCAGGCTACCATCCTAGTTGTACATGGTTGATTTCCTACTGTCCCTTTGTAAATTCTATGTTATGATCAGGATGGAGAGAACAGAGGGGGCTTTGGTGGGTTTGGGTTTTGGTTTTTTGTGTTGGAATGCTGTGTTAAGCATGCCTCCCCCCATGCTCCCCATCTCTCTCCCCTTGGACATCAGTTCAGCAAAGTGAACACACGAGTCTTCTCTTGTTCACTGATGTGCCCTTTTCATCATTCTGGGTTTGTCTGACTGACACAGGAATTTGCTGGGATTTGTCATGAAGTTACAACTCTTTCTTGTCTTTTCTTTTTTTCCCCTCAAATTTCTTACCTATTTTTATAGCCATAGTTAAAGCTGAGAAATAGCTTTAGGAGACAAGTTCTGTATTTTACCTCCTTTCATTTATGTCTGAAGCCACTCTGCTTAGTTATACTTTCATATTCCATTTCTTTTACTCAGTTATGACTGAACATGTAAGAGGGGAAGGTAGTTTGTATGGCAGAAAATGAGGACTTTGCAGACTGTGCTGTTCTGCCAGAAAAGCTCTTCCAGAATGATTGCTCTACAATCCACTTTTCCACTTGAAGTAGAATGTTTTATTGTATTACAAATTAATTTTCTCTGAAAGCAAAGGTTTCTGATGAAACTGAAGATGAAGGCACACGTTTCATGGACTTAATTGAGAGCTGTGCTGTGGCATAGTATCTGTTGTGCTTATTAGTTGAATTTGAGGTACAATTACTCTAATTTTTCTCTTCCTGGACCTCACTTTTGTTCATGGTTGACTATTTGATTACATTGAGCTGGATCAACATATCTTAAAATGGAAGGAACTTTAATTTTAGGTCACTTTAGGACTTTGGCTGTCCAAACAAATTTGAGTCTTAGAACATATGAGAAACTAATGCCTGTCCATAAACCAACTTTCTCAGTGTGAATGCACATGAAGTTATCTCATCCTATATGAAAGTTTAATGTCAGTTCCCAGCTTTTCTTAAAATTCTCTTAATACTGCTTTTCTAAATAACTGTCTTCCTCTTTTTATCATTTATGGCTAGTACTTGTGCTGTTAAACTGCTTCTTTCCTTCTGATACTTACGTGGAACATTATAGAGACAGATACTGCTCTCCTTTCTGAAATCTGGTAATTTTTTCCCCTCTGCTTTCTAAGCATTTTATAAAAGTCCTCCCCAGCTTTTTGCAAAAGCTAGGAATTAGTGAATTAAAGTTCTTGGGAATATGAGAACAGACTTTCACAGAGCTTTCAATTGGCCATGCAACCAGAATTCTGAGCTGCACTGTCCCTAGGATAAAGTTTAAGCAAGCAGCACACAATTATGGAGGAGAATAAGTCCCTTGAAAGTTTTTGTTTGCTATTACTTCTTCAAAATGCTGATAGCTTATGGCTTCTAATAATAGAAGGACAGATCCTACTGCAGACAGTGGAAATTGTTCACATATAGGCTTCACTGCACCTCACTAGCTGGTGTTACAGCAGCTCTGACATTGCTTATTTTAAACTCTCTCCTCTCAGACACTCTCCTGGGCACAGTCTATGGGCATTCAGATAAAAATGTTAATTGATGAGCCATGGAATTGAAAGAAATCACAGTTGCTACAGAGGATACCTCCTTGTCTCTCAGAATAGCAATTTTGTTGCTTGCTGGCATTTATGATTCAATGTACTAAGAAAGAGGAGGGAGAGAATGGGTATTGAGGTGAATTTTCATAAACATATATCCAGAAATTTTGTCGGCCCCTTGAAGTTGTAGAACCTATTTTTATCCCCAGATTTCAGTTCTGTTTGTTTTCCTGGTATCTTAAAATAATTTAGTTTCAATATGTGTTGTATCAACAGTCTTAGTAGGAACATGTCAGCTGAAGAGCAGGCTCTGAGATGGGTCTGATGTCTAAAGAGCATAACAGAAAATGAAGTGTTTTAAAACAGATGTGCAGCTGTGTGTGGGTTTTGTTGGGTTTTTTGGGATTGCTTTTTAACAGAAGAGGTTATGATTTTGGTGAGGTTTTTGACAACAGGTAATTGTCAACATTCTCTGCCTGACATTGCCTTGTACTTAATTTACTGCCAACTTCAGGTTCTGTACAAGATGCAAAGAATGGCATGGTCTCACCACTGTGACAGCTTTTTAACCTTAGACATTTGGGTAATGTCTAAATCAAGAGACTGAAATCAGTCACTAAGCAGGCTGTGGTCAGCAGTGGCTTGTGCCTGATGCTGTTAACTCAGTGAAGAGGAAGGAGATGCTCAGCTGTCATTTTTGCCACAAATTTGATGCAACATTTGATTCTTGGGAAATACAAACAGGCAGTCAAATCTACAGGCCTTGGAGTCCTTGTTTCCCTTGGCCTCCCTAGGGAGGGCCATATTTCCAGTGAGTGTCCCAGAGTCATCAGGACCCTACAGCCCACAGAGGGACAGAGCCACACTGGGGATTTTGCACTGGAGGAACAGCAATGGTTCCTTTTTTGCAGGCAAAGCAAAAGAAACCATGGGTTTGAAGGGAGAGGTCCATCACTGGGCTATTTTATCCTTTTTCCACATTACAATGCTGCTGGCTAGACCTTCCAGAGCACCACTACTTGGCACTGATATTTGGGATGGGAGTGGGGGGTCTGTTGATTCAGACTGTTCAAAGGACTTGCAGATAGGTAGCCTGGCACAGAACAGTATTTCAGTCTCAACACTGCAGGTCTGCCTTAAAATACTGAAAAAAGGAATTCTTCACTTAGGAGCTTAATCCTGATTTAGTTAGTTAGGTGGTTTTTTTTTAAATAAGGGATGACAAATTTGGTACTCTGCCCTACTCTGACAGATAGCACTTATACTGTCATTTTCAAAGGGTAAAGGGACTTGCCCTCTGCCTGTAATTTGTAAAGCAAGCCAGGAAAATATCATCACTGCTCCTCATTAACAGTTTGTCCCTGTTTTGGATGTTTAGTTTTTGTTTCCTTGAGACAGCAGAGATGCTTCACTAACAGTGGTGTGTCCATGTATTTCCAAGGTTCCTTGCACTGAGTGATGCAATCTGTTTGGGAAGGGAGGGGGATGGATTCAGGGACATATCCATTACTTGAAAAAAAGAAAGAAAAAATAATCTATACCTGAAATGCCTTAATTACGGATGTGTGGGCAACTGACTAATGATCACAAAAATTGGTTCTATTCTGTCTCTTTCAGCCCTGAAAGCTGCAGTATAAATACTTGAATACTTGAAGAAGCTCTCACTTATTGCTGGATTCCTGCTTTTAATATATTCCACTTCTAACAGTGCTATGTGTTCATGAAGCAGTAGAATTTGGTGGAACTTTGTGTATATATGTATATGATATAGACCTGTATATTCTGAGCTGGGCTTGCCTGCTCTGCCATTTATTCTTGCCCAATGCAGTCTCTGCCTCCTGCCTCAGAAGCACCTGAGTAGGGAAAAGGTCTAAAAATCAACTGCAACAAGAAGGAATTATTGCTTAGAAATTGCACACAAAGAGTTTTGTGGTAATTTTAAACCTGAATCCATCTGTCTGCCTGTTCAGAAAAGTAGGGTGGGGGAGGCATTTTAGGAGGGTCTTTCTCACAGGTGAACAGGGCAGGTTCATGTGCAGGTGTTGTTCCTGTGCCAGAGCAGCCAGATGGGATCCTCCCTGTTTCAGGAAAAATTGGGAATGTATGTGGAGGTTTAATGAATTGCAATCAGCAGGATGTGTGTCTATGAGGAATGACTGAGAACTTTCCACTGACCATCAAAAAGGTAAAAAGGGCATTTTACAGGCTTTTATCAAGTTGTGTGGAGTGTCTAAGGCAAAGCAAAAGCAATCAGTTTTCATAAATCTGTCTATTCTAGCAAATAAACTTGCAGATCCTTAAGCATTTGAATTGCACTTGCTATTTTTAGATAAGATTTAGGATTCTTAAGTAACCTCATAGTAGCCATACTGTTCTTTCCATATTTCCCCAGTGCATACCAAGTATATGGTTGACATAGAATTGATAATGTACATTTAATGTTAATAGGGACTGCAAGCTCTCCAGAATCCACTACAGAATATGCACCATAATCAATTCCTACCCTGAGCTGGAGCTATTGATTGCCTAAAATAATAAAGCCATAATAACACTTCGGTATGTATATAGTTTGCAGCCATTAAAAAAAAAAGGGAGAGGTAAAGCTATGGTTATTGCCTTGACATTTTGGTAATGAGATTTTATGTGCAGCTGAAGTTCAAGAGAAGCACAGCAAGTGAAACTAATAGAAAATGGGAAGGAAAAGAGCAAAGGGTAGAAGGTACAAGGAGGGCTTTGAGGTGCTGTACAATTATGCTCATCTCTTCTGTTGAGCTTCCTCTTCTTACCTGTCTAACATGAGCTCTGAGGCAGAGGGAGAGCATCACTGCACTGCTTAAAGGCATCTAGCAGTTAGTAATCGTCATCAGAAATAACAGAAATCTGGTTTTTATGTTTTGGTGTGGACTATCTAACAGTATTTTTGTTTATTGGCAAACCTGTGGGAATTATTGCATGCAAGTAGATAATATAAGGGGAAGCTGGTCCTGCTCCCTTTTAGCTGGTCAGTGTTGCAGACCTCCCATATCATACTTTCTTGTCACTTGTTGCTTCCTTCTCTCTTTTCTATGTTTTCATGTTTGATTTTATTTAGGCTAGCTGAGAGGGCAAGGGACTTGGTAACTTGAGAATGTGCTAAATAACTCATTTTGCTCATCGCCCCAGACACACTCCTGAATAGAAGGATATATGGATACACATGAGATTTAAGGCTATATGGATACACATGAGATTTTTGCTTTTCGTGCTTCATTCAAATAGTTCTCCATTCAATTAGATTTAAGGCTATATGGATACACATGAGTTTTTTGCTTTTCATGCTTCATTCAAATAGTTCTCAATTCAATTGCTTTTTTTATTCTTCTGACCTTTCTCCATTTCTGCCACAAGAATACTACAGAAAATACATTGTTTAGCATAAAATGCATCTACATATACATATGTGCAGAGTTACTTTCCCCTGTAGCTGAAAAGTTTTCTTCAAAAGCATACAACTATAAAATTAAGACAAAATAGCTCTAATTTATCCTGGGAAAAGGTCTCTTTCTCAATATTACCGAAAATCCTTATACTTTGGTTTGTAAAACAAAACACTTCTTCAAACATAGTTTTGCAGGGCATGTGTTCATATTGCCTATGAGCAGATTCCGACAACATATTCACATGCTTATATTAGCAAAGATAATTATCATTAATCTGTTTTAATTGAATTGGGATATCTTAGGTACCCAGTGTAACTGGTGTAGTCTGATTTTTTTTGGAGTGCTGAGTATCCACTGTCCTCGTGCAGAGCCTCCAACACTGGAGCCATTTTTCAGTGCTCAGCATTATGCCCTGTTGATTCTCCTGCAGGAGTACTCTGAGAAGCAATTACCATGGTGAGTGCAAAAGCTAGAAATAAAGCTCCATTGTGTCTGATTATTTGGAGTATTTTTCACACTGTGGTGATATGAATGAGTATACCAAAACCCACCCCAAAGTCTGGGGAAAATGAGGGTTGTGGCAGAGGGTTGTCTGGCTAACTGGACAGTCTTTAGTCTGGAAACACCTAAGAATCAATTTATGAGAAATAACTAAGAACCACCTAAGAATCAGAACTATTGTAATATTTCTAGGTTCTCCCAAGATCACAAATACTACAAGAATATCTGTGCTTTCTCAGGATGTGTTTTAAAACTTGAGTCAAATCCTGTGAACTGAAAACCTACTCCCAGTGAAGAACACTGGAACTCTTGGGAAAACTGGGTTGATTTGCAGACTGCCAGTTTGTTACCTGCATGCATCTTGCCTTGCTGCAATTATTTTACGTTTTTTTCATGATCAGTGAACACTACAGATTTTGAAGGGAATGAGTTTGTGAAAAGAATCATAATAAAACATTTTATTAGGAGAACTGTTAATTATGTGTTTATTGGAATCACTAGTGTTATGTGAAAGCAACAACTGAGCAAGAGGTAAATAAAAAACCTCCCTATTATCCAAAAAGTTTACGATTTCATCATCAGAACTATGTACAGTGGCTCAGTCTTAGTCACATTTATGTCTGTAACTTATTTTGTATTTGAAATGTAAAATTTTCTCAGTAAGTTATTCATAGCTGAGTTTTAAATCTGGTTGTAAAATTTCATGCTTTATCTAAATTAAAAGGAAAAACTGTCTTAATAATGGGCGTGAAATGAGGCTAGCCACTATGGTTGATGTACTAATATACTGGGGGGAAAAATGGAGGAATTAATTTGTTGCTATGATAAATTATTAATTTGGAAGCAAGATAGATTATACCAGCTCTGTAATTAACTGTAAATGCTTCACTCTAAGGACTTTGTTTAGCACAGTAACTGATCAAATAGAAAAGACTGAATAACTTCAAGTAAATCAGGGCTTAAACAGCTTGTGCCCAAACCTCTGTTCTCCTTGAGTCTCCCAAGCATTGCCATGGTACATCAGTCATCAATGTCCTCAGAAGGAGAAGGTGTACCCTTGATTTATTTTGTAAGATTTAAACTGGTATACTGATACTGTTCTGGGCTCTGATGTGTGACTTCCATGAGCCAGAGAGTTTACTTACTGAATTCAAAGTTCACATCCAGCTTCAAATCTTATCAAGAAATGGTCACAGGGAATATCACATTCTCTCTGGAGGCTGAAGTTCAAATGTGGTTCCTGTAAGAGAGCTGCCTTTTTCACTGTAGAACTTATAGGTAAACTGATTTAAATATAATAATAAGTTTTCATGATTTATGGGGAGGTGGGGAAGGGTGATGATGTACCATCATCTGTCTCAGTGCATTGGAGAGGGGGATGGAACTGAATAAACTGTGAAAAAACACAAACTTTGTAAGATGAGTCAGGGTCACATGGGGATGTGTATGTCTGGGGCTTATTTTTATTTGTTTATTTAAAATATAAATAAGCTTGGTAGAGTCTCACTTTTCTTTGTCAGTATTTGTTATATGGCTTACCTGCCTGAATTACAGAGCAAGAGATAGTTTAAGAAATTCGTTCATTGTAGTCCCCTCTGTCCTTAGTCATTTGTATTGGTATTTCTCTATGAAGAAAAGACACAATAGCACAAGGAAGGTGAGTCTCAGCGTGGGAAAATAGCACTGTCTCAAAAGCGAGGGCAGACAAGAGCTCTTCACACTGAAACTCTCTTTTTAAAAATTACTTGGAAAAGTCTTTATAAGTATCTCTATATTATTATTTTCAGAGACCCTGTCTCTTCATTCCCATGAGCAAGTTGTGCTTCTACCCTAATAAATCCCTAATATCATTCCATTATTCTGGGCATGAAGTGAGAGCACTGGCAAATTACAGCAATTTGCTGAAAACACCTTCCACAGGATGCAGCAGGGTCAGAGGACCTGAGGCTGTAGATTAAGGTTTGTTTCCAGCTTTAGGACTGATGAAGCAAATAGAGCTTTAGGGGATCTATTTCCTTGCACCTACTTTCCAAAAGATAAGATTAAAAAATAAAATCTTGTCTCATTTTAACTATGCATATTCAAATATGGATGTCAAAGATCAAGAAGTGTAAATTGGCAGAGGGCTGCTGACTTAGTTCTTTTTTTGGGGAACAGAAGCCTAGCTGGGAAAACATTAGCTTATTGTACCTATTTTACAGTGCAGTACTGTGGTAATGATTAAATGAGCATTACAGAGCAGTTTTTCAGGTTACTTAAGGACAAAAGCTACATCAATTTATAGTGGCTTCATTATCTCACTAGCCAACATAGATCCTTCACTTCTAAGTTTTGGACACTCATAAATAATTCACATAATATCAGCTCTTTTCACTAGGTTTTTCTGTGCTGTCATGGAAACAACATAATTTGTTTTAGTGTGAATGAAAACTTCTTAAAAGCATCTCTATGAGGGATATCATTTGGGACCAAATTTAATATGGGCACGTGTCATTTTTTATTGTATTTATATCATCATTTTGAGCAAAAAGAAAGGCAGAGGGTTGAAAAAGAAGGTTCATACTTAAAACATGTGTGTTCCCTTCCTGAGACTGAAACACAATGCAAAATAAGCCTAGTCAGTGTAAACTGCAAATGATACTTCTCTGTCTGAGGTATTTTGTTGTCTGAATTTCAGTGCTCTGTGATTCAATATCTACAGAGTTTTCCTGTCATTTTCTTCACTTTAGGAGGATATAATTTTTGCCTCATTTTATAGGTCACATTTTAAAAAGCAGAGAGATATTTTTAATGTATTATTTCATATCAGTATTTAGTGGCACTTGCTACTGGTACTGAATAATAGTATGTCAATAGCACTTCTCCAGAACAGCTGTCAGGTTTATTAGTGTGTCCATTTAATCCAGAGGCAGCATGATGACTCCGTGGGCATTTTCATCCTCATCCTTTTTCTTACAGCTTTCCCTAGGTGTCCTTCATGCTTCTAGAGCAGCAATGCTAAAACTACAGCTAATTAATGTGCTTGTGATTATTAAGGAAACTTTCCAGAATAAAACAAAGAAAAATGCATTAGGAGTGCATCAGTGCTGGTCACTTTACTATCTATTTTAGTACTTTTGGAGGTGGATTCTACTGCCAACATTTGCTCTAATATAAGCAGGCCTCAGATAGTGTTCAGTCAGCACTAATAAGGTTTGAATGTTTTTTAAGTGCTCACTTGCACCCACCAGCACAGCTGAAACAGAGTTGTAAACCAGATATTACCTTTCCTGTTGTGAATATAGCTGAGAATGCTCCTGCTTTGCTCATATAGTCAGTAAGCAATGCCTTGCTTCTTGCTTTTCAAAGCAGAAGAGTGGTTACAGATCAGAAACCTGCAGAGGACAAATAGTATTAAAAATTAATAAAAAAATTCTCCATTATGTTATATTCTATGTAACTGGTGTAGCACATTTCATAATTGTTTTTATGTACTTCTCTTTATTACCTGTTCCTGAAAAGGATGGTGGAGCCATATATCTTCCTTTGCTTTCCCACTTCTGTGTGCCCTTATCATTAAGGGAATAATGGGACAGTATCTGAAGTGACCACAGGGAAGCTAGCACCCCTACTGAGAGATCTTTTGAGTGTCTCAGTGTTAGGATCTGATTTGAGAGAGGTGATGAGTGCTGCACATCTACACAACGACCTCACCTTTATTGGGTGTCCGACAATTATTTTCTTCCCGACAGGGAGTTCAAAAACCTGTTGGGTGGTTTATTTGATTATAATTATGAGAAAGAATAGGAAAGAGAGGAGGAAAAAGAGAGTGAAGGGAAGAGAGAGAGGGGGGAGAGAGACAGAAAGGAGAGATAGTCACCACCCAAGGATTCAGTGGTGTCCTATTGGTCCTTCTCCACCCTGGGCTTGTCGATGGTGGGGATCCCAGATCATGCTGTTG
>NW_008657654.1:25283-97944 GCF_000695815.1 Acanthisitta chloris | reverse complement strand
TTATTATATTTTTAATCAAGATTAAGAAATTAAATAGAACATTAATTTTTATGTTGTGGCATAAAACTATTTATGGGTTCTGTTAAACTAGAATCATCTTAATCTTAACATCATTTATCTGTATACCTGACAATCTAAGTCTGAAAAATTAACCAACAACATCCTAAAACTATTTTTCAGTAGCTGACTGGGTGACATAATGAAGTGTTGCATTGCAAAAACTTGTGTCTATAATAAAGTCTGTTTATAAAAAAAAAATATTACAACTATCAAAAAGAGTAACCAGCTATTGCAGTTTACACTAAAGTGATTGTACAACTTTCCAAAATAACTCCTGTCCCACTTTCAGAATGATTTCACTATATTAAAAAGTACTTCACATTTATATTCTTCAATGAAAAAGAGTAGGGGAGTTTGCTTTTGGCACTTTTACAATATTTTGATTTCTAAGACTGTGTGTTTTTCTTGTCATTAAAATGTTACTGAGACTCAAACTGCTGACCTTTCAGGATATGCACAAAGTATTCAAAAACTGAGTTCTGAACATTGGCTATGAAACTACTATCCTAACCTGATAAATGGATTGGAAATAAGCTACCCAACAGTGAGAATGGACCATTAATTTTAATAAAAGGTGATGTAGAAAGGCGAATGGGATGCATGACAATGTCAACAGCCCAGTAGGTGTTAAGGGGCTACACAGCCTTACTCGTTACTAGGTAGTGCCATTAGTTGAGCTTGGGTGAAGACAGAAAGCCATGCCTGGAATTGAATGACCAGGTCACTCCAAATTCTAATGGAGAAATGGTGTTTCAGAAATACCAATGTAATGGTATCAGAAATCAAGGACAATAGTTTAGAAAATATTAAGGGCATGCTTGGGCTTTTTTAATGCTTTTTATTTTTCTAAAGGGTACATCTTTTGGTTTTTGTGGTTTTATCTTGCTCACTCATTATTACCTCTTGAAATATTTATCTCTAATATCTGTAACCAATAGAGTCGTATAGTTAACACTCACAGAATTTCTAGATCTTTGTATATTTTGAAATAGGATAATTCTATAGAATCCAGAATGCAAGAGAAACTAAAATTATAGCTCCTCTCTGCTTAAATAAATTTCTGGAAGAGAAAGATTTTCTTGTTCCATTTTTTGGTAACTTTCTGCTAACATTAAAAATAAAGCCAAGAAGGCAGCTACAGTATATCTACATTTGTGGTGTTGGTAGGATTAATCATAATGCTTCTGAAGGTGGAGAGACTCTTCTTTCAATCAGTGAATATACCTCTATATTTTGAATATTTGGAGGTTATAAAATATTGTATGACAGCTTGAATTAATGATGTTTATAATGAAGACATAAAAATGCAAGGATGACAAAGAAGCATTTTTATATCCATGCTTCAGGTTTTCTACAAAGGTTCATTTAATCTGACACAGCATTGCATGCATAAGAAAGATATGTATGACTGCATTAGTAATTCTTGCACTCTTTTTTAAAATAAAATTAATTATGCTGCTGTCTACTTAATGGAATACTTTTATAAACAATAGTTCTTATTCTCTGTGTATAGCTGAAGATCAGCTTCGTGCAAAGGGTTATGACAAAACACCAGACTTTATCTTAGAAGTGCCAGTAGGTAAGTCTTTTAAAAGCATTTTTATAATTTTGTTTTGTGTAGAAGCGTTCATGCTAAAATATTATGGCTACTTAAGTGAAGCATAATCTAGGATACTACAAATTAGTCTCTTCAGGAGTTACCCAGTAATTTTAAGAACTTATAGTTTGGGTCAGAGAGGTTTAATCTTAAGTAGTATTACACAGTGATTCCTCTTGTCTCTGCATGTTTTTATCACGTTATCAAAAAAAGAAAAAAATAGTAACAATAAGAACCTCCAAATCCCTGCTCCCTCTAATGTACTCTACCCACTGTCTTTCTGAACTAAACTCTGAAATACCTATAATTGTCTTATACTTCTAGACCAAATCAGTTCAAATCAGTCTCAGGAGTATTACCATTACACCTATAGGTCATTGCATAAAGGTTTGTCATTGCACAATTACTCTTTTGTCATCACTTTGCATCCAAATACAATCCTGCAGTTTTTGTTTTTCAAAAGCCTGCATAGCAAGAAAGAATAAGGAATAAAAGTATGTATAAAGGTCATGTTAAAGTTCATCTACCTTTTCTGGTCTTGAGGCCATGTGAGGAAGTAATCAGATAACCTAGTAACTGGGCCACAGAAGAAAGAACATCCAAGTTTTCCAAGTGTAAAGGATTATTAATCACCTTTTATAAATTGTCTTTCATGCCAAAAGACTTCTGCTTTGTCTCCATAGAATACAGCACCCATCTATGCAGATGTCTACTTTTCTGTCTGTTAGAGAATTTAAGAAGGCTGAAAGCACTGTGTGCAAGACATATTCATGACTAGGTTTTTGTTCTTGATATTGACAACAGCTGGAATTCTTACTGAGTTAACTGATCTGTACACTGCTATGAAGCCTAGAATATATACTATCAAATGCCGCACTGTTCAGAAGTGCTTGACAATACCGTCTTTCAGCACAATCATTCCTTGTCTATTATCCAACAAAATATGTGTAGGAGAGTCTTCTGAATTATAAGACTTTCCTTAGCTCAATGATGTTTGTATACCTAATCATAGTGATGTCAGTAAGAGGTTATATATATAAAATAGGAAATATATTTGTAACTGAAGGACTCCATATTTGAAACAGCAAGATTTGGCATCCTAATGGTCTGCAATTCACTCACGTCAAGCCACACTTGGAGAGTTTTCAATTAATTTCACTCCTTTGCTGCCATACTTATTGTGAAGAATCTCAGGAAGCTTCAAGGACTTGAGAGGATGAGGGAATTGTTGATTTTTACCAGGTCTAAAGTTCGCCAGGTTACAGAATGGCTGAGGCCAGTGGCCAGCTGCTCAAGCAGGTTCACCTGCAGCTGGCTGCCAAACACAATGTCCAGACAACAGTTGAATATTTCCAAGGAGGGAGACTCCACAGCCTCTCTGGGCAGCCTGTGCTCATGCTCAGTCACCCACAGAGTGAAAAAGCAGTTGCTGGTGTTCAAATGGAACCTCCTGTGTTTTAGTTTGGGCCTGTTGCCTCTGGTCCTGTCACTGGACACTGCTGAAAAAAGCCCGTCTCCCTCATTTTACCAACTGCCATTTAGATACTTGTATACATTGGTAAGATTCTGCAATAATGGAGGCAACAACGTGCACAATACGTACTTGTTATTAAGATACCTACTTCTGTACTAGAAACATGTGAGATTATATTCCAGCTATTCAGGAGCCTGATTAAATGGAAACTAGAAAAGCAGCTAAATAGAACTAATTTTTCTAGTGCTTGAGGAAGGAAACTGGGAAACACCCAAAAGAATTCTTTTTGTAATACTACCCTATTAAAAAGAGGGTTATAAACAGCCATTAATTTGTTCAAATAGATTTGTCTCTAAAAATCCAAGTAGTAATAGCACATTACTTTTTTTAAATTATTATATAATTACTGTATTATATATCTTATATATAACATATGTATTATAAACACTCAACAGGAAATCATTTTCTACCTGTTGTCTGATCTGAACTAGTGTATAGTAGTTGTTGCATTCTCTTCTTTATGATTCAATACATAGCTAGGAAAGGCAAATGTTTCTTAGAAATTGCTTCTGAACTGATTATACTTCAGTTGTTATGTCTCCTAGGGTCTAAAGGTGTTGTGGGTGGGGGAAGTATGTGATTGTATAGGCCTACACAAGTTAACTGGATTACTGATAGCAGTGTAGTGGTGAGAGCTTAGTGTGGTGACTTCATGAGCTATTTACCCAGATTTCCGGAGTAGTTTTGCAGTCTGTGATCAAACATTTGATGCCATAGCCTCTAGTAATCTTTCTGTATTGTGCTTCTGGCTCTACATGTTCTTGAGAAACTCATTCCAAGGCAAATTTAGTCTAAGACATCATAGGTATGAATATTAATTTGTAACTCAAAATAAAGGAAACATTTTGAAAGATCTCTATAATGATGCCAAAGAACACCTTTTGGAGGAAGAATGGTCTGTTAGCATGATGCATATGATTTCTTCTGCAAAATTATGTTGGTAACTTCAGAGAGGACTTTCCTATATTAAAAAAAATTGATACTTTATTAATATTAGAAATTCACTCCTGCAAGAAATGAGGAAAGACATGAACTAAAGCAAATCCTACAGCATTGAAAGAAAAAGGAATTCAAAATCACAATTTTTCACATCAGCCTTCTTATTCCTAACTTCTTTCTGGTGAAACATTATTGATTTTGCAAAAGAAAGTAAGCTGACACGTGTCTATGATAAACTTCCTTGCCGTTCTTACACCATCCACTCTGGATTGGTGCAAAGTAGCTGTCTTTACCAGCTTAGCTGACTGTTCTTGTTATCCAGCAGAAATTTTCAAAACCTTACAACTGCTTTCCCGCAAAGTAAGAATGGAAGTAGGATATAACTTATTCTTAGTCTAATCTCTTTTTCTTTACATTCTGTTTGTGTTAGAATAAATCCAGATATCTAAATCAGAGTGTAATTAGACCAAAATTGATGTAATTATCTGTTTTCAATTCCTTACCTTACAACTGCTTTCCAACAAAGTAAGGGTGGAAGTAGGATATAACTTAGTCTAATCTCTTTTTCTTTACATTCCGTCTTAGAATAAATCTAAATATCTAAATCAGGGTGTAATAAAACTGAAATTGATGTAATTGTCCATTAAAATGTTCTCTGGTATTTTTTATGTGTCCTAGGTTCATATCTGAAAGATATTTTTTATAAATATGTAACTCTGTTGCAAGCATGAATTATGTGGTAGATTGTGGAGTAAATAGGATATTCCCAAACACACTCTTACAGGCTGTTGAGTGTGATTTTCACAGTTCAGTTTATTTTCTGCTGTCACCCTAGCTGTGGAAGGACACATTATTCACTGGATTGAAAGCAAAGCCTCATTCGGTGATGAAAGTAGCCACCAAGCCTACTTGCAGGACCAGTTTTGGAGCTACTGGAACAGGTATAGTTTTGTTACTTTTCCTTATAGATAAATAGGACTGCATTTTAAAAAGAATTTACTGGATAAAACTCTTGTATTAAGCCATGTGGACAAAATACACCTTACTAATCTGGCATTTTGAATGTCATTAATTAGCATGTCAAATTGGAATACTGAAATATTTGTGAAAAAATCAGATCTTAATTGTTAGCATGCAACAGATATATAGGATGATTTTACAGTGATGCTAGATGAAAGATTGTCATATGTCAATTATTTTAATACCTGATTTTGAAGGAGGATTTTGTTGTAATGTGTTGTAATATGTGCAAGGTGACAAATTTGTTAACAAATCTTCACAGTCTAACCAAGTGGGCTTTATATGTAGAGAATTTTATTCCTCATTGTCATTGTATCACGGACAAGACTGTTTCACTGAGGTGTTTTTAAGAAGTGTTTCTTTTGTATATTATCTACATTTGATGCAATAATAATAATTATCTTTAAGTTAAAAACATCAAAAGTATTTGCAGGAATGTAAGGAGCGAGAGAAGTTAGGCCATACGGAGTTTAACATGTTGATGGTATTAGTATAAAATTTTATTTTCTTTTAGAGATGGTTAAAACACTTCTGCTTTATTCTTCTAGTTGCCATTATTGTATGTATTTATATATCTTTTCATGGTACTAGGCACTTCTTCACTGGAGGATTTTTTTTAAACAAAAAAATCTTAAACCACAATGCTTCATCTTCAATGCCATTTTTACGTGGTAGAAACCTAAGCAAGATAGTCAGTGAGGTAAATAAAAGTTTTAATAAATGAGTTTTTAAAGTCTAAATTTAGAATCCTTCTCAGTGTTCACAAGAGACCATCAATGAAATCTGAGGGATAGTGGAGAACATGACACAAACATGTGCAAACATGCAACAAAAAGGGAGCATATGCCATCTAGTCTGGTGAGCATTAGTATTTCAGCTGAATGTGAGAAATGTCAAAGTGAAAATAGCTAGCATTGGTTTCAGAAATACCTTAAAGGCAGACTCCATAGAAGGCAGCAAAGGAAACCAAATCATAGAATCAACAAGGTTGATTCTAAGATCATTGAGTCCAACCATTAGCCTGCTGGTCTGCTCTAACCCCTAAACCCTGAACCATATCCTCCAGCTTCAGAACCAGACACCTCTTAAACACTTCCAGAGGTGATGACTCCACCACCTCCCTGGGCAATCTATTCCGGTGCCTGACCACCCTAACAGTGAAAAAAATTTTCATGACATCTAATCTGACTCTCTCCTGTTTCAGCTTATGGCCATTCCCTCCAGTCCTCTCACTGCAGGCATGGTAGAAAAGACCATCCCCCACCTCTCTACAACCCCCTTTCAGGTAGTTGTAGAGTGATGAGGTTACCTCTGAGCCACCTCTTCTCCAGGCTAAACAAACCCAATTCCCTCAGTCATTCCTCATACGACATGTTTTCCAGACCTTTTATAAGCCTTGTTGCCCTTTGCTGGACTCACTGCAGCGCTTCAGTGCCCTTTTTAAAGTGAGGGGCCCAAAACTGAACATGGTACTCGAGGTGTGATCTGACCAATGCCAAGTAGAGGAGGATGGTCACTTCTGTAGTTCTGCTCACCACAGTATTCTTGATACAGGCCAAGATGCTATTGGCCTTCTTGGACACCTGTGCACACTGTTGGCTCATATTGAGCCAGCTGTCCACCAGCACTCACAAGTCCCTTTCTGACAAGCAACACTCAAGTCACGCTTCCCCCAGCCTGCAGCAGTGCATGGGGTTGTTGTGTCCCAAGTGCAGGACCCAGTACTTTGCCTTCTTGAACCTCGTGCTGTTGTCCTCAGCCCACTGACCAAGTCGGTCCAGGTCCCTCTGTTGAGCTTACCTACCCTCAGGCAGATTGACACTCTCATCCAGCCTAGTGTCATTTGCAAATTTACTGAGGGTGCACTCAAGCCCCATGTCCAGATCACCAATATAAGCAGCGCAGCCAGTTTTTCTAGAAGTATGCTGTGGCAGACAATGTCAAATGCCTTATTGAAATCCAGATAGACCACATCCACAGCTTCCCTTCATCCACTAGGTGAGTCAGTTTGTCACAGAAGGAGGTCAGGTTGGTCGAGCAGAACCTTTCCTTCATAAATCCATTTTGGTTAGACTCAATACCCTGGTGGCCATCTTGAGAATAGGCCAGTTTTTCTAGAAGTATGCTGTGGCAGACAATGTCAAATGCCTTATTGAAATCCAGATAGACCACATCCACAGCTTCCCTTCATCCACTAGGTGAGTCAGTTTGTCACAGAAGGAGGTCAGGTTGGTCGAGCAGAACCTTTCCTTCATAAATCCATTTTGGTTAGACTCAATACCCTGGTGGCCATCTTGAGAATAGCATCGTCAAAATTCAGAATTATTCTCTGCAGAAATATTTTTGATTGACATGAGAAGGGCCTGCTCTTACCTGAAAGCACTGATCTTGTCCTAGAAAGTAGTGACTTGGAAAACTTGAATCAAGGTAATGGGAACCTCGGGAAGACTGTCAGTCATTGGATGAAGATACTATACTACAGGAAAGTTGTAGAAAATAAATTGTGAAACATATAAACAGAATATGAAACTTAAAAAGAAATCTGAGAATATACAATATCTCAGCAAACGGTGAGAATGGCAGGAAAGATGCTGCTGCAAATGGTGCTGAACTTCACATCAGTGTAAACGAGGAGATGAAGGAGATCAGGCTGGGAAGAGGCCATTAGATGTACTCTCTGGAATATTTTCTGAGCATAAAGGATGTGTTTGAAGGGATACATGATGGTATCAGAAAAAAGCATTTCCAAGAAGTGAAGTTTGAATAGATAACATGAGCATAAAGATACTAAGTTGAGATGTGGTGAACGTTGAGTAGGCAAGTAGGATGAAGGCACTGATCCATTTGTTGTTTGCAGTAAAATTGCCATTGCAAAGTTGATGTTTCTGTCTTTTTTTTTGTGCTGAACAAAATGTCTCTCCACATTTTGGTTTGAACTATAAAAATGTGTAAAACATTTGAGAATCGTGTACCATTTGAATCTGACATTTCCAAAAGAAACTTCTCTTATGCTTTTATCAAGAAACCAAGATGTAGCTAACTTCATTTTAATTTTAACATGTACTAATTAATAATTCAACTTCAAAAATGGAATAACATCTCTCACTGAGCTGTTAGTCAAGTATCTTTAATGTTGCAAAAGCTAGACTGAAATGACATGTGGATCAATAAAACATTTTGGAAGTAGTTTTGAGATCTTGCCAAATCTGCTGTTATAGCTGTTCATATTGAAAACAACTACAAAAATTGTTGATTCATAAATACAGTGACTTTACTTTGATATAAAGGAGACTAGAACTCTCCTTAGTAAGATTTATTACTTCCTAAATCCAAAATTTAGTGATAGGTTAACTATGGAAATTAAGCAGATTTTTGTGAAGTTCTTTTAAAGAACAGATCCTTTTAGTTTTAATTTTGGTACTGCTTGGCCAAACTGACAGTGTCACATCTTCTGAAATGAGTTCTGAGTTACTGCACCTTCTAATATAATGGCAGTTGGGTTAATGAACACATGTTGACAAATTAGGTTGCATGTAGGTTAGACAGTTAACTTTCATTGCTCTCTGAAACTATTTTATATGAAAGGGCACATGTGTAGCTTCACAAACTGTGAATCAATTGTGTATTATTTAATCAGCCTATGCAGGGGTCTCTCACGTGAGAACCAGCTTCCCAGTCAATTTACCACACCTTTGTGTCTCCCTCTCTTGAAAGAGGAATCATTTGGAGAAGAAGTATCAGTTCACAATAGAGATTCCACAGCACTCAGCTGATAGTTTAGGTTTTTGTAAACCTAATCTGTTGGTTGAACTTAAAGCAGAAATTAAATTGGGGAGAAAATCTGTACCATCATCTGTTAGATGTGGGTAGAAGTACAAAACTAGATACTTGAAAAGGAATGAAGGTGAGAGGTTTTAGACCTTTTCCAATCAGCTTCTTTACTGCTTCTCTGAAAATTAGGAGTGAAACTGGAAAAGTTTCTGGGTTTGTTTTCCGCATGTCACAGATGTAGGATGAATTCTAGTCAGAATCTGATTGAAAGCTTTGAGCATAGGTTTGGTTTGTTTGTTGTTATGTGTGTATTTCATTAAATCCTGTACTCTGTGCTAACTAAATCTATGAGTGTCTTAAATTGGTCTGTACTGACAGGAAAGAAATGGCACTTTCTCATTTAACAGAACAGCTCCCTAGATGCAGTCAACCATGTCTGTTCACCTCAGTGCAAAAGAACACCTTTTTATTACTCTGAGTTCTGCAGGGACAGCTTAGCAAGGGTTTTTATGGCTCATACATCAATGGTATTGTTAAGCAATTTTCAGTCGCAGTGCTGCACTGCAACGTCATCTTCAAATTAAGCTTCACATTAAAAATGTACAAAGTGTACCTTGTCAGTGGGTTTGCACAGTTGTAATTTAAGATGCTGGTTAGGTATTGAGATTTTTCAATAATAAAGAAACAGGGAAAGGCAGGATTGGTCTTGCATGTTCCCAGGCTGATTTTGCAGAGCAATGTTGTAGAAAAAAAAGCTATTTCATGTACTGGACCAACTTACTATAAAATGATTCATGTACTTACAGAATCCTTTCCCTCAATATGTTTGTTTCTTCAAAGCAGTGGCATCCACTTAACAGGCTATAGCTTTCACTGCCACTGGATAAATAAACAACTGCGTGTGCAAAATATAATTACTTTATGCACATATAGTAGATACCATGCTTTTCACTGTTCACTACATTGGTGTGGTTGTTGTAACCATGAGGATAAAAACTGTTCAATAGTCAGTGTGACCAAAGGTAATTTGGAGAGCATGAGCAGGAAGTTACAGATTGCACTTTAAAACAAGATCTGTGAACATGTTGTAAATTATTTTAGGATTTAGATGAGTCCTGCTGTTTCTTTTTTTTTTTCCCCCCAGACTGTCTAATTTTAAATTTTGTTTCTAACTTAAGTTAAACATTGGACTCCTGGCTGTAAAATTCTGTTAGTCAGAACTGTTAGGCATGACTGTTGATTTCTAAGAACGATATAGAGATCAGCAACACATGGTTCAAATAGTAATTAGTGGTGCAATGTCAGTGACTGGCTGTAAGAAGATATAAACTCAAATACAGGAATTTACATTTTCTATCTTCTGCAAGCATGGCTAAGGCATATGTACGCTCTGGAATGTAATCTCTAGAGAGTCCCAGGAGAAAGCTTGTCAGTGTTATTAGCTAAAGAAACTTTACTATATGTGAGGAAGACCGTAGGAAAATGTCATATCTGACACTGATATTAAACTAAAGGCAATTTCCCATAGTGAAAGAGAAGCATTTCATCTTCTCTTTGAATAAAAATTGTAAGTCATCTCTATTCCTTCCCCCATTTGCTTGTATTCTAAATGTTATTTGTCCTCTGCTTCTGCTTTTTTGCAAGAATAAATAAATGCAAATTTCCCATAAGTAATTTTATATTAGTAACCATACTTTTTGGAAGCCTAAATTCATGATTCATGATTCAGTGTGTTGTCTGATCTTGAGACTGGTTTATAACTAGCAGTCATAGTAAAATTATCATAGAGCCCCGGAGATTAAAAAAGGTATTTATTTCAGATAAGTGCAAACAGAAACTATGCAAAAGATTATATTTCAGTCACAAACACAGATGATGTGTTCTTAGGGTTTTTTGAGAAGAGTGTTCTGTTAAAAGTAATTTTCAGTTGACTGTAAGGATGAGTCATATGTGAGCAAGGCTGAATCAGAACATCAGAATGATAGACATTTTTTGCTGTTCAGCTCCTTAAAATGGTTTGACATGTTACAATGAAGACTGTTTAAGTAATAATTGTTGTCTGATTGTAGGTGGTAGAGCAAGGGGGAGTTATGCTGTGGGTTTGTGGATGCCTGTTCTATTATCAAGTTCAGTATTCCTCAGCTGCAGATGGTTTCCAAAGTTGTACTGGTGAGTTGAAAGTCAGTGTAACAACTTGACTTAGAGGAAACCTTAGGAGTCACATTTGTCAAGTGGCTAGGAAAACTGTTCATGCACACCCAGTATCCAAAGCTTCATTGGCAGCCCAAACATAAAGAACTAAAAGGTCATTCTTCTTCTTGCAGTGTGATGGTTTGTTGACATATTTTGACACACTGGTACAATGCTGAAAGGTTTTGACCTTACTGCAACACTGAGGGACTTGGGTTTGTTTAGCTGTTTAATGTGTGGAGATTTTGATGCAGACTGGGTTTCGCTTTGCTCCTTTTTCTCT
This sequence comes from Acanthisitta chloris, assembly GCF_000695815.1. Taxonomy (NCBI): domain Eukaryota; kingdom Metazoa; phylum Chordata; class Aves; order Passeriformes; family Acanthisittidae; genus Acanthisitta; species Acanthisitta chloris. The sequence continues at coordinate 86,550 of NW_008657654.1, read as the reverse complement.
CCCTTCTGACTCCACTTGAATTACTAAATTAATCTTAAACAAAAATGGATGTAGATAGAAGAGAGAATTTACTATTATTTTTGCCACTTAGGACTATATGTAGATGAGTTTCTTCAAAAATAATTCACTTTTTTAAAGTGAATTATAATGCTAATTTGCTAGCCTTAGTAGCAACGAGTAAGATACATTTTTTTATAGACAAGAACAGAACCAAAAGCAGTGAAGAGTGCCATTTTCTCCTAGTTTATGGATGCAGTAGTTTGTGAGGATGATAATAACCTCTGTTCTTCTGTGAGTTAAAAAGATATATGAGTACACTCAAACATACATACACACACACACATACATACATAGGCATACCTCTGCACTTCACAAATGTTTTCGACACATTTAGCTTATTTCCATAGCATTTGACATTAATTATTTTTATCTTTATTTAATGAAACATGAAAAGTATAAAAATCAACATGTAGTTTACGAAAAGTATAATTTTTTTAACTCTAGCTAAAAGTAATGTTTTTAGATTTGACCAGTCATGCTCTCTTTAACAATGTGGTTGAATAACAGAGCATGAAGACATTTGCATAGAGAACACAGCATCGTAGGTTGTTTTATTGTTTATCAAAACTAGTCTTTGTCAAAGCAAAGAACAGACCATCTTCTATTCATATGAGCATTTATATAAGAATAATTGATATTAGTTAAGTATACTTCATGCATTGTTCTCCTTAGATACTGTATTTAATATGGACATGAAACTGGGGTTTTCATTATAATTTAATTCTATAATGTAAGCCTCTTTCTCTTCTTCTCTGAACTTAAAAAATAGTAACTGAAGCGTTTTATATCTTTGTTTAAATTATTTTTGCCTTATATTTTCCTGTACTGTCTTAAATATTATCGTGTCACAGGAGACTCGTGTAGACAGAGCTTTTTCAGCTTCCTTCCACATTACTGCAAGGCTTCAGCTCCAATTTTCCTGGTATTTCTCATTCAGATTAGACAAGCATCTAAGTTTATGTACAATCAGAGCTGACAGCATAGATCCTGCTATGCTTGCCAAAGGCCTGGTTGCAGACACTCCACTATGTCAGAGAATGTCAACCCCCCACAGACCTTACCTTTCAGAATTCCTTGTAATTTTTAATTGACATTTACATCTGACATTTTCAATGTATTTCTTAATGTTGAGTCTTTATCTGCCTAGTAATAGTTAAAACCAAACCAAACCAAAAAGAATCCCTTCCTGTAAACTATGATATCATATATTTTTATTTAACAAGATCAAGTTGCTGGGCTGAAACTCAAGAAAGACCAACTCCCCATTCCTTCTTGTAACTCTGTAGTTGTTACTCTAATCCATTTGAAATGACAATTGAGAAGGGTAGTAGGAGTATAAAGTGAAATTTAACTCTTTAGTACTGTGAACAAAGTGTAAGCATATTACCATTACAATGCATTATGCACAGAAAGGGTACAGACATTTTGAGAAAATTATAAGAATGCTAATAGATATTCACCTTTCAGTCGGATCCTTGAATAATGAAAGTGGTACCTTCATACCTGTATTCATGCAACATAAGCATGTTAACAGCATATTATTGGGAATGAAGTAAAGCTGGCAAGTATGTCATTTAGCTGCATGTTGCAGTTTGTTGTGCTTCCTTGCCTTCAGAAATCTCAAGTATTCATTTGAGTTAAAATGCTAAAAGCCTAATAAATTAGTATGAGCATAATTATCCATCTATTAGAAGTTAGATGAAGGACTGCAGTTGATCATAAATGTCACAAAGCAAAAAAGTAGAAGCGGCATTTTGTCACAAATAACGCTGCTTTTTTTCTAATTAGTTAATTTACATTTTGCAAATTAAGGTCAAGATTCAGACAGAAGATAATCTAGTAGAATATCATAGCTTTACTGACCTGTATTTGTATATGCCAAATTTAAGTTAATTAGAAATGTAGATGCTGTTTGTTTTATCTGTCAAAAAGCTCATGTTAAAAAAAAAATCTAGACACACTTTTTCACCCAACATTTATCATCTAAATAATAGTCTTGCTAAGATGGCAGCCTCATAATAAACTCTTTTCAGTGGAGTGATGGGTAATGAAGCTTGCTTGTGAAGGCAGCGAAAAATGTTGTCTAGCCAAATGTGTGAATATGATGGCTAGAGAATCAGTGGACTTTCTCAGTCATCAATCTTTTTAGTAGCCTCTTATACATCTGAATATTTTGATAGATGATCTAATAATTGAGTTATCTATCTTTCTAACTATCAGAGTTGCATAAAAATTATTCTCACATGCTATTGAATATTATGTGTATTGGGCATCCAGTAAATTTTTCAAAAAAAGGTCCAAGAGATGGAGGAATTTTGTTTGTCTTAAGCAGCCTTTAATATATTAAATGAGAACTTATAGTATATAGAATAAAAAAACTATTTGTACTAATATAAGGAAAAAAGTCATTTATGTCAGTTGCTGATTACAGATGGGGCTCGGTAAATAAAACATTTAAAAGCATGATACTGATGAGGTTCATGCAGAATCTAAGAGAAATTTGAGGAATTAAAGGAGTAGATTCAGTAGTCCCCAGACAGTTTATGGACAGGAATCACATTTCCATGCAGTTGCACAAATTTCTGGCATTGAGGAAATCTTGGCTTAGGCAAAAAGAAATATGATGTCGCTATAGAGTACCAAGTAACGTTCAGCCTCTGTGAGAGCAGTTTCTCTTGATTAAAGATGAGAATGAAATGTATATATTGAAACTGCACACATTTTATTTATTCTGAATGATTGTGCAGTAAGGAATTGTACTTCTAGAGCACAAGAATCTGCTTCCCTAAGACACTAATCTTGCATTAACAGAGGCACTCACGATATTTGGATAAATTGCGTTAAGCCCATCATCAGATGTTTCTTACTAGAGCTTGTGAGTAGCAGAGCAAAATGATTGTTAGTGTATTCTTTTAAACACTGCAGTTCAAACAGACATGATATCATTCTTGACTTCACACACATTTCTGGTCAGGTAAAAATTATTTTAGCAATAAGAAAAATATTAGTTCACTGAGAATATTTTAATCTGTTTTTCCACCTCTGTCATCAATTTATGTTCAAATGCATACTTTTCTTTAGATTATAAAATGTTCCTTGTAAATTCTTGAAAACTGTATGACAGGGACTCATTTTTTAATTTATTTTCATTTTTTAGTACTTTGTTTGTTTCATAACTACCACAAAGTATAAACAAATATGTTTTATGAATAGTTCTTCAATTAGCAAAGAGGCTTTTTTTTTTCCCTGTTCAACACAAGAGTGACCAGGATATTTTCTTGAGGATATCGTAAAGCTTTTTACTCATTGCAGAATTTTAGTGGAAAAGTATCAGAGGGATTTCCTTTGTAGTTACTAACTGCTTAAAGGAGAATGAGAACGATGAATTTTGAGGAGTTGCGTGTTATCAGCATTTAACAATACTCTGTGGAAGTATCATTGGGCTTCTTTGGACCATGCCACTGCCTATGGATGCACAAACTTAATACAGTTCTGGCTGTCTCACTGACAGTGTTTGTGACTCTCATGCTGAATAAGCAAAGTTCTTCAAGTTTTATGGTTCTTGCTAAACATTCATAGTTAGTTGGATATAGTTTGTGTACGGTTAAAGCAAGTCACTGAAATAAGCTGATGAGTAACAAAAATGTAAAAGCTTAAAATTTGTCTCTTGAAGTTCCACATTTATCTCACAATATTGCATCCCGTTTAAACAGTATACAACTTTGTTTTCAGTTTATTTTGTTGGTTTGGGATTTTTATTTGATGCAATTTTAAATTTCATAAGGGCAATTTTACGTAAGTATAATTTAAACCTAGAACTAAAGCAGTAGGAAATAAATTACCAAAAAAACGTTATATTATTACATGGGGAGTTTTAGTGCAAGAAAGCTAAAATCGCTTCTGAATAAAGTCATAAGCAATTAACTGGAATTGATCAAAGTCAGTGTTTGATTTTCCTTACTACATGAGGCTTCTTCTGACCTTAAGTAATTTGGCAGGTATTCTTGTTAGCATTTGTAGCATTTCTGCTCGAGAACATACCAAGCTCCTATGCATACACAGTGTGTTAAACAAACTTACGTATATATTTGTGTGCATACCTTACAAATGTTTCTATATTTAGGAAAGAGGTCTTCATTTCCCTCTCCTAATCAAAATAGCAAGCATCTGTGTTCCTTCTTGTCATTTGATTAGCATGCTCTCATCCATCACTAGTCTTTGATATGAACATCAAGAAATCATGTCCTTTTGTTTTAAATGATAAATGTGCCTTTGTACTGAATACTTATAGACATTCCAAGATTTACATCTGAATTATCAAAGTGTAACTGCATAGCTGCTCTGATGTATGACATTATTAGTGAAATAAAGAATTTTTAATTTTTTGTGGCGAGGCCTTCAATGTTTACACCTCAAGGCTGATTTAGTTGTGATGCTGCAAAAATTTTTCTTTCAGCCACTATTTTTCTAGTATGTATTGTTTATCAGCAAGAGACAGTCAAGTGCATGAGAGCCTCTGCGGACATTCCTATTTACGTGGTCCAAGCCTGTCTCTTCATGTTTCATTATTTAGGTCTGATGTCTAGTTAGCTCTTATCAAAACTAATACCATCTGAAGTACCAGGCTTCCGGTGGTCACACGACCAGCATGAAGATTTCTTCAATCTGACTAATATTATTAAAGACAGTATCTCTTTAAACCTGGGCTTTGTTTCAGTGTCTAGATCCATTACATCTTGTAAATGCATTTTGGTGAATGATTCACTGCCTGTTTCAATAGGTGAAATACGTCTCAAATTATATTGTGCACATTTTGAAATTTAAAAAACAGTGAAAATGCAAGTGTTTAGACTAAAGCTTTGCTGCCATTCTTACTATATCTTGATGTTACTAAGGCAGAAAGAGCCACCATATGGCTGTCTTCTCATTGTTGGAACACAACAGTAAGTGAAAATGTTCTAGAAATCAGACACCTAGGTGGGATTTTATCAACTATTTTATCATCTATTTGTAGAAAAAATTGAATGTGTCAGGCAAATAGGTAATTTAATTTAAGTTCCTACAGAAAGCAAGTGTTCCTTGAAATCTTTGGGTTCACTCACACATAATAAAACATTTTTTTCCTGTATTACTTTTCTGCTGTTGCATTTATTGTGTTCTGAGTTTATCATGGTTGAATTCATTTCATGTTCTAAGTGCTGAAATGCTTAAATTGAATCTTTGAAATTTACAGTTTCAAGATACTGCAGTTTATAATCTTTGAAATTTACAAAATAGTTCAGAGAAGAATTTATTGAGGGATCCCACAAAATTATTTAAGGGTCCATGATCATAATCAGTTTGTAATTGCAATATTTTGTAGTGTCATAGATGTAACACAGTGAAATATTTAGGACTTTTTCAACTTTTTGTTATTGTTTACCTCAGAAACTTTGACCACATTTTTTGTGTAATTCAGTTGATTTGATTCCAAATCTGTTTAAATTATGAAGTAATGCAAAACTGATCACTTTATTTATATCTTTTTATTTGTAAAGTACTGTTTATTTTAAAATAATGAAAAGTACACATATTTCAAGTTCTCTGTAGAAAGGTACATTTGAAAGTATATTCTCATTTATTTGTCTCAAAAGGAGAAATAGCTTGCGTCCTTTGCAACACAGCCCAATAAATGAAATGAGATTTTCCAGTGTATGAAGGATGCTTGTGAGTTTTTGAGACACTGAAGCTGTAACCCAACTTGAAGAAGACAATGATGGCAGTGAGCTTCTGTCCAGAGTTAATCAGCTGCAGAATTTGTAAACTGCGTATGTGTCAAAGTTGAAAATGTTAGCACTCTGATAGAAGCTTGAAAAGGTTAGACCTGATAAAAGCCATCAGCAGTTAAAGAAGGTGATTTATGGGAATGCAATGACACAAAATGCCTCATTTATCACTCATATATAGATAGGTTAAGGTTTCTGTGTCATACTTTTAAAACTTGACCACTTAGAATTGTCAAAATAGGAACTTAATTGCCCATCATATATTTCAGTTTAAATTTCCTTTGCTTGAATTTTGGTGATTTTACTGTTTTGCTTCTCATATGGTTCTTTTTAAAGTCGTTCATATTTCATATTTATTTCATATTTGTTTCAAATGGTATGCTCAGTGCTCTGTTAGAACTTTTATTAGGTAAAGCTGTTGATTTGAATGCTATCCAAATCTTTTGTTGATTTACAGTTTCTGCATAACTGTAAGGAAAATAACTGAAGGTTTCATTTTCCTCTGTTCTATACCACTAATTCTCATCAAGAGTTTATAGCTTTCTAATTCAATCCTTACATTTCCTCTTCAAACTGAAATACAGGATTTAAAAGTGAATCCATCAATTGGTTTCCAGTTCCAGTCACTTAAGCTACTGTTTATCTCCTTGGAAATTAAATTTAATCCAAAACTACCCGTATTGTTAAATGATCCTAAAACAAAATAAAAATGGTAGGAAGAACGCGGAGTAGTATGTTATCCTTCTGCTGGTTTGATGCGAGGATATCAGCAAGCAAATCCCATAGATTTGAGATTGACTGGTTTTATTTTAACTGTCCACCTTTTTATCATAGTGCTGAAAAAGAAAATAAATGCTAACATAGGTAAATTCTCATTAGGGAATTATCTTTAAGAACATATTTGTAAAATAAAGCAACTACTTTAAAGGCATTGCATTAATACTAAAATACAGGTTCAGCTGCCAAAAAAAAATTTGTGATAATGAAGTTTGTAAGGATTTCATTTTCTTTACCTACTTATCTTTTAAAATATTTCATCCTCTTATTTCTTGATCTTATACAGAAAAGCCTGAACAGAATAATTATAATTTTTGATATCAAAAAACTTACCTTTTTGTTAGCTTTCACAATTTATGGCCCCAGTTGTATAGCATTCTGTTTGTTCAGCGATGACCTTCCAGGTTCGATTTAAAAAGAAGTCGGAAGCATTTGTCATGTCTGCTCGATCTTGTCCAGGGGTACCTATTGTAATTATAAAGGACTAATAAGGTTGTTTATAATATAACAGTCTGACAACCCTAAAAAATCTTCTGGAGAGCAACTTCTTTTTTTTTTTTTTATTTTGTCTTTCTTAAGGGGAAAAAAAAAATCTCTTCTTGCTTTGTGTTGCACTGTGTCTTTCCTGTTTGAGTTGAGAAAGCATAAAGAACTTATACCTTGAAAAACTTAACTTAGTTTTAAAAGATAAGCTGCATAATTTGCTCATTCATAATACTTTTTGGAAATGCTTAGTAATAATGTGACTTTAGTACAGTTGCACCCTATATTTAATTGGTGTATATAGAAGTGATTACAATATACTTTAGAAAAATCAAATTCCTTTCACCCGGTAGCAAAAGAAACCCACTTATTACTGTGTCTGTGGCAAAAATATGAGATACATTAATATAGTAATCTCTATTTTTTAGGAAAAAAACAAATTAAGAATATCCTGGGGTTTATTCCATAATAAGCATTATTAAAGTACTGATGTAAGTGGATGTTCTAGTGGTATTTTACATTATATGTCAGGTTTTTTGCAATTGACTTATGATCTTTTTTCCCCTTCATATGCCTTTGTCTTGCTTCCTCTCTTCTCTTTCCTCCCCCTTTTCAGCATCATCCAGCAAAACCACAGTTTTTTTATAGGCATCTATATAAGGTAAACAAAAACATACTAAACCCAATGGAATTTGAGTATTTGACAGAAATGTTTACCTCTCTTGTGTGGTATGTAACAACACTGTATTATTGTCAGGCTGCCATACATCACTTAAATACCCTTAGACAGCAAAGGCAAAATCTTGACAATTCAGTAATCTCATCATGTGATTTCAAGAAGGCTTTTTTTCATATCTACAATTGAGACAAATTTATGTTGTATGTATTTATGGTTGTTAAACTCAAAATTGTCTCAATTCATTAATTTTTAACATTGTGCTCTCTTAATGACTATGAAGAAAGTTATTAAAATGCCTTAATTATAGGGCTAGAAGAAGAGAAAGCACAAGTCTTTTTAGCATATGATGTTTCAATTGTTCACTAAAGGATAAAGAGGGCATTCAAGCATGGTTTAGATAACTGTCAGCAATAATAAAATGCAAGGTAGTTTGTAGAGCCTTGAAAGATCTTTCAGGGAAATAGATTTAATTAAAAAACAATAAAATGGACTTTTCATTTCAAAGAAATCCAAAATGTTATACAATTTCAGGATGCTAGTGTATTAAGAGCAATGTATTTTTCCAAGGATAGGGAAAAATAACTGAAAATATTCAGCAGACCACACAGCAGTAATGCCTTTATTTTGTGTGTGTGAATGTATGTTCTTCAGCTTTTAAAACACAGACTATGAGTAACAGAGATATTTTATGTTTTGTTAACTGTCTGATTTTACCTGTTCATGTTTATTTTAGTTTTAGCTTTTAAAAATTTATTTTTTTATAAATGTGTAGTGAACACAACTTCTTAATGTAAAATTATGTTCTCACAATTACCCTCAGAACTATGCAACTGACATACTGGCAGAAGATCAGTTGCCTATTTTGTAGAGCCCGTAGGTTCCTACTCATCATAGGTTTTGTCTTATATACTATAAAAATACATTTTGAAGTATATTTCTGGTTTCTGCTTTTTTTCTTCTCACTGAATCAAAAATCACATTTGCTAGTAATGTGTTTGGTTGTGTGTGTGTTGAAGTTTATTTAAGCACTTGTTCTGCATTATTCAGTTGTACTGCTTCTGGCAAGCTAGAAGCAGCTTAACTTGCATGTGATCAGCAGTGGTTTGTAAACAACATTGACTGTTAGTTTTGCTCTCTCGCTTAGCCTCATGCTTTCCCAAGGAAGTTTTTATAAGTTGTTTTCTCTCACACTGGTGCACACACATCAATTGCATTGACCAGTTGTTTTGTTGTAACAAGGGTACCAAATGAATCTGCATGCAAGTTGTCTTTGTGTAGCAAGTTTTACAGATAAGTCAACTTCACCAGGGTGCATTTTCAGGAAACGCTAAAACTCTATCAGTTTTTTAGTTGTAGTTGCTGCCCCAAGTACATTAAAACTTGTTCATAATGAAAATGTGACTTCAATATGTAGAGTCTTGTTATATCCTCTAGTAAATTGTTTGGATTGCTAATTCATATCAGTGTTCACTTTGTCACTGACTGATCATAGAAATGGAAAACATCCCTGTTCTTGAAGTTTTTGAGAAAGAAGTGCCTCATATAATCCTGTCATCAAAGTCCTTTCTGTTTTCACCTGATTGTGTCCCTTTCTTCCACTCACCCCTTCTGCTGTGGTAGGGCCATTAAGTGTGATAATGTTTCTGTAGAGTATGCTCTTTGATCTGATATTCTCTAATCTGAAGCTGATGGGCTCCTGCAGAATTATTAGTTTTGATCACTTCTGTTGGGCCTGTGAGTTCAGTAGAAGCTAAAGTCAAATATGGAGTCTGCTTCCTTTCCCTTTCCTGTAGTGATTTGTTTTCTGCTTTCCAAAGTTTTGTGTAGATGGGGTTTTATGACTTTGTTGCCATGAGTCATATCAAAGATGACTGGTTTTCAGTAGCAACTTCTGTAAACTTTGGTAAACACACTAAGCTCTCACTGAGTAAAACTTACTACTGTAGAGTATGTTAATTTTGGCACAGTAATTTTTACTTTTTCATGTGTTTTTTCTTTTGTTGAAAATCACATTCTTGTGTTCTTTATTAAAAATAACAATGCCTTTATCAAATGACCTCTCCTTACTGATGATAATATTCTGCTAAAAACTGTAGACTTTTTGTTTCATTTAACTGTTTCAAAGTGCAACATTTAGAAGAGAAATGTGCATTATAGGAAGGCTCAAAGTTTGATTTTATAGGGCACACTCTAGCTCCTTATGTGTTTGCAGAACAGTTAGTATATTTAGCCTTGATACATGCTGAGGGTTTCATGAAGCAAATAGTAAGATTACCAAGATAGAATAATTATTTCATGAAAATAGTCTTCATTTACACTGTTATGCATAATAATTCTTAGTAACTGATTATCAGGCATTTGCCTCTGGCCAATGGACAGATTAAGCTATAATGGTTGTAAATATAGCTTTGAATCTGTTCCATCATTGATCTCTTTTGTACTCTCAAGCAAATTACTTGTTGCTTCTATATTTGAAAGTCACTAACTGTAAAATTGTGATATTGTATTAAAATATTGCAAGGTCAAACATGTTTTCTTAAAACTCAAGGTAAAAGACGCTACAGATAGAGACATGAATATACTCTTGTTATGCAAAATCTCTATTCTTGTCGCAAAAGTATAAACCTAAACACAGACCTTCTCGTAACTTTAATTTTCTTATCACCATTTATAGCATGTCAAGGAGAAAAAGAATCCAGAAGTACTGTCTGTGCTTCAGCATAAAGCATTATAAAAACAACATAAAGTTCCAGATGTGTTTTGGCTTGTGTTAAGGAGATAAAGGATAGAATTCTAGGAAAACCACAAATCATGTCAAACTACCACTCAAATCATGCTGCTCTGCAAAGTATCTAGGGGTACAAGTTCAGAGAGAACAGTCTGTGCTCTCACTGTTGTAGAGAAGACTTTCCCAGTTGTAAAAGCACATCATACTGTCTTCTGTGTCCTATGGCCCTCTGCCCCTTCTCTGTAAAAACATCATATGAATCTCTGAAAATTAATAACCTTGCTTGTAGATTTTTTTTATTTAATTGCCACAAGACCAATAAAATGTTACAGCACTTAGCCTGCTCAGCCTCTGCCTTCTTGCTGGCTTGAACATACCTCAGAATTATGCTGGGTCTATGGAATTGGCACAATGGAGAATCCTCTTCATGTACAAATCACAGGAAAGCATCTGCATTATAATATTGGTTTTATCTCAGAATATAGATATATGTGTGTATATGAGTGTATGTATATATGTCTGAATTACATAAATGTTACTAAAATACAAAATCTAAACATAACTGTAATTTTATCGTAGTCCTTTTTGTGCGTATCAATATATAGTTTAAATTTTGCTCTGCTGTTGATATAAATATTTCTTGTATTTCTTCTACAATATTCTCTCTCTGGTTTTGCTACAATACACAAGTGAATGTGTCTGAACTGAAACCAGTAGAAAAATTATCTTTTTTTAAAAACAAAATATATTAAGACTTTTTAGTTAGTTGCAGAGAAGATGAAAAAAAATGCTATTAGCATCATGGGATGTGTTTACCTATGGAGAAATACACTGTGCTGCATGAGTCTTTTCTATGGCATTAGGGAATTAATGCAGAATATTGCTTTCAGTAGCTCACTCTGTCTGTTTTACAGTATTAATTACCTAGTCAGATTTTATTAGAGCCCACTGAGTTTTGCATAATTAAAATTGTAGGAACAGCTAAATGGTATGAGATGTGGAATGCCGCATCTTTACTTTGCTAAACGTTCTTCTCTGGGGTTTCAAAGGAGGAGTGGAAAAGTGAGAGAAACTTAAAAGTCAAGTCTGACACTAAAAAATTGAAATTTTATTTAGGTGTGTATTTATATTTGTATAAAATGCAAAAGTTAAGCATATACATCTTTCTGCTATGTTGGTCTTGTGCAGCAGCAATAGTATTACATGTAAAGTTTCTCCAGTAGTTGCTCATTTTAAAATGTAGAATTGCAGTAGTGTGTAACTGTAGACTGTTTTCTGTACACCTGCAAGTTAGATGTTTCAGATATATTGGGAAAAGAGTTGTTTGTTGTCTAAATGCATGTAACTGAAAAAAATTATCATTGCATTTGTGCATCACATAGCCATCATAAGCATCTACAGTAAAAACACATTATCATCTTTTACATAGAATTAATCTATCCAGCAAAGGTCTAGTTCTGCTTGAAGTCAGTGCTGTCCTTGGTGCAAGTAAGAATAAAGCAAACTTCAGTACTAGTTTTTATTTGCATAATGATTTGGTCCTTTGGATTAAGTGATTAGATAGAGCATAAGATCCATGATTGTACTGAGAGACAGTAACTGGCCGCAAAGCCAAAGAAGGGCCACAAAGATGAGAAAGGGATTGGAGTATCTTTCATACAAAGAGAGGCGGGGAGAGATCCAGCTGTTTAGTGAGAACAGCAGGATCAGGGGGGATCTTAGCAATGTGCTTAAATACCTGAAGGGATGGAGTGAAAATAATGGAAGCCAGGACCTTTTCAGTGGTGCCCAGTTGAGGGGACAGGAGGCAATGGACACAGCTTGAAATACAGGAAAATCTGCTGAAATGTTAGAAAAACCTTTTTTCATTGCGAGAGTTGTCAAACCCTGGAGCAGTCTGTCCAGAGAGGTTGTGCAGTCTGCATCCTTGGGAGATACTCAAAACCCAGCTGGACAAAGTCCTGAACAACCATCTGTACTTCACCTAGTCTGGCAGGACTAGACAACCTCTAAAGGTCCCTTTTTTCCTCAGCTTTTCATGTTTCTGTGTGATTTTATTTGTCATTATTTTTATCTAGTTTTGTGTGGTTTTTTCTAAGTCACAGAGGAAGCAATGTTGAAATAAGTGGGAGAAAGGAAATTCTGAAGAGCTTTATTCAGTGGACTGCTCTATTACATTTAATGTTAGTTTTTCTAGATTATGCAATCCCTTCTTCAGTTTTAAGGGTGAGAGAGAATACTAGGCTGAAGAAAATGAGGAAGATATTAATAACTTAAACAGTAACAAAATTATGAAGGAATAATGTAAGGAAAGTAGTAAGAGGGAGGTTTTTATAAACCCTCTTGGTCTGGAGTTTGGGGATGTGTTCACAGAAGAGTACAGAAATGTAGACTTACAAAGTTAGCAGGAACTGCCAACAGATCCTAATATGTTAAAGGCTGTAATCTTTTGAAAGAAGTTGGTTGGCTTTCCTGTTGGCCCTCCTATCAACTTTAACCTCCAACCTTCTCCAGCATGTATCACTACAAATAAAACTGCTGAGGTTTGACAAGAGGATATAAAGTCACTAGGCCATCGCACAGAGATCTCTACATGATTTTCTTTAACCTAAAGCTTAAATGAACACTGCTTTAACTCAGGATTTTTAATAAGAAGTCATAAACATTCACTCATATCTCTTTAGTTTTAATAATTACTGTTTTAACAGAGAAGAGAAGAAATATACATAGTAAATTATGTTTGACAACTGGAATTTCATGGTTTTGTTTTCGGTTGTCTTTGACTATTACATGAATTGCTGTTCTTCATTTTAATGTATACTTTTTCGTGCAACCTGCATATGATACCCATATAAACATGGCATATGTGTACAGTGTTATAAATGAATTTTTAGCTCTCAATTAAGACAAACCAGATAACAAAAATAATTTACGTTTGTATTTACCAATGTTAGAATAATAATCTTTAGATCTGTAGTCATCTATGATTTTAGCTTTTCTTTGTGATTTTGTGTGCAACTTTATATCATACCTTTTAATCTAGGCACTGTGCACACTGTAACTACTAAAAGTTTTTCTAGTTATTCCACTCCTGCAAACTGCCTGTACAGTGTTTTGATTTTGCCAGGGAGCAGCAATCCACAATACTGCCGAATTACAAAAGCACAGAATGGGTATTATTGATATATATCATTATTAATGGTATTAATTCTTGCAGATTCCTTATTCTTATAAGCAGCTGATCTCTGAACATAGACTGCACCTTACCTGAAACTCTATTTAATGATCTGAAAATTATATTATTTCTTTCCAGTTCAAAACCGTATGAATTCAAAATTAGGATTTCTATTTTATAGCCTGTAACTTGCATGACAAATTTTGTGGTGATGTATAAATCTCTTCACGCATTTTGTTGCTTGTAGATTGTCATCTTTTTCACTCACCCATACGTTTTTTCAGAGCAGTTACTTTAGGGGCTGTAAAGGCAGTCTCTTTTTTTCTGAAGTTTTTCCTCTCTGTGCCCAAGTTCCATTCCTTGTATGAACCATTCATATCTTCATTTCCCAGCACACCATACTTTTTCTCAAAGTCCACTTTCCATGATCAGAAAAGTACTATTCCTTATTTGATGATGTGCATAGATCTGCCATTCTTGGTTGTGTTTTCTGTGGTTTTTTTGGCTTTCTTCATAATGTAACTGCAGATACAGGGGAGCACCTTGTTTTTCTTTTCCTAAGTAGTTTGCAGCACACTAGTCAAGTCTCAGTAAGCCACATATCTTGCCTTTTGGCTGATTTCATATTGCTAAAATATTTAACTGGTTTTGTCTTTAATTTGTTGAATATAAACTTATTACATAAATGCTTTGTTGTTGTAGATGCAAGATGTTATCATCTGTAATGTGCATCTGTGTTTTTCATCTGTGGTTGGACTGTATCTAAGTGGTCCATAGAAAGTAGTTAAAGAAAATGAGGCTTTTATATGTCAGTTTATATTCATTACATATGTGTTGGAAACCTGCTACACATTCACATGTTGCAAGAGACAAACACTGATCTACACACTTGTGCTGGTGGAATTCATAGCAGACTTCACTTAGATTTCTGGTGCTGCCTGTATCCAACAGTGGATGTTGCTCTTTGTCAAACTGTACACTACATAGATTTTGGAATATAGATATTCCTGGAAGATTGAGGACTGATTGATTGAATGGGGTTAAGGGGAAACTTTTAGAAAGCTAATGTAGTTTAGTTATTTCTTTCTCCCAGCAGGACTTTAGACTGAATGAGTTAATATAATACCAAGAGGAATACAATTTGGCTGAAAATATCTTGTGAGAGAATTTGGTCACATCATGCCTTCCCCCATGAGAATCTTCAGGTATCACTTGTATTTTCCTCTGCAAGTGAGAACAATCAGCATTATGTCAGTCTGTGTTCCTTTACTGTTTCCCTTAGCATTTAACGCCCACCATTTTCAAAAAATGGGCAGGAAGCTAACTAAAAAGGTACAGGTGCCTTCTGCCTGAGGAGACAGGTGAAATGAGTTAGCAAAAGAAGTTAAGATATTAATACATTAAAGCAAAAATTGTTGACTCTTTCTGCTTTGAGTCCACCTATACGTTCAGAAGACTGTTATATAGTTCACTAGCAAATCCAGAGAATTAAAAAATAGCTTTCAGGTATTAAAGTTTTACCTGATGCTAGCAGAGATTTCTGATACTTCTCATGTAAACAGTATGAGCTACCACATTGCCTTACAAAGCACATAGGAAAATGTTTTCTGCTTCTGTAAAGTTACCGGATGATCACAACAGATCGGGCACCAACATCTGTCATGGCACTATGAGGGGATTACCCATTGTATTAAGCTGTTACACTTGCTCACTGAAAACTGCTTTCTGGACACTTTCAGTGTCAGAATGTATTTGTGGTTGGGAAAATTACTATAATCTCACCATACTCAGTTAAGGCTTCAGGATCATCCTTAAGAAAGAATGTATGTAGAAGTAGCAGAACTGAAATATGAGTATAAAGTTATTGAGTCCTGATTAAGATAGCCTGTGATATCCATAGGAGGTGTTCTGAGAGCTCTGTAATGGGTACAATAGCAATGACTAGAAGAAGGAATGCTGATCCCTTCATGCATGAAATAGTTTATCCACTATGGAGCCCAGGAAACTAATAAAGCTTCTGTGGACCAAAGCCACAGAGGCTTATTTTGAAAAGATTAAGACATTTGCTAGAAATGCTTGCCTTTTTTTTTCCCATTTTGTTTTCCATGACTTAGGAATGGGGATCAGAAAAGCGAAATATTAAAAAGAACGATTTCAGTTACTCATCACTTTAGATCAATGATTATCCTTGCCTTTTAAAGAGAGGTGATTTTAAACTGTTTAAAAATATGAAAATAGTTACATTGACTTTTTTTCATTTTTTCAGTGAATTTCAGTGATTCAAAGATGTCTGTGATTCAGGAAATGTGAGCAGAAATTAATCTGGTACTGATAAGAAACCTGGAAACAGATCAGCAGAACATAAAGGCAGCTATTGCCTATGTATCTTAAAATGTCTATAAATGCTTCTTCCTGAAACACACATGAGGACTGCAAACTTTCTTATTTTTCGAGGTGTTTATACCATTTCAATCTACACTTTCCTAGAAATGCTGTTCTGTATTTCCCTATCAGAAGAACTTTTAAGAAAAGTAAATGCCGTAAATATACCTTGGAATAGTAGACAATACATAAACACTTCTCACGTTTCTTCTACATATGCAATGTGTTTTTTTCTTTCGAACCATAGTTTTCCAAAATTGACTCTGTAAATCTCATAATATGTTGTTTCTATCAGAATGAAAAAAATGTAATACACTGTATAATTTAAAATGTCAGCATTGAGTTGCTGATATTTTCCATTGGATGTGAATACCAAGTTGTTCAAAGGAGATAGCATTTGTTCTAACCTATCAATATATAATTCCTAATATTAGTGCCACATAATTGCTTTTGCAAGAATGCAAAATCTGATGACAGACTGAAAATTTGAAAGAAGACTTTCGTGGGAACCAAAGATTTGAATTGCTGTTCCATGTCCTAAAATTGGTAAAGAAAAGTTTTAAGAAAGAAGTTTGAAAAGAAATTGAAATAGGTGTCAGCTTTACTGCTTCCCTCCTTTATATTACAGTTCTAAAGAAATCTATGTCTGCTGAAACTTAATATGATCCAGTATTCATTATCAAAGTTTTCATAGGATTTAACTGAATTAAGTAATGAGTCATTTTGTGAGATAAGTTGATGTCATATCTGCCATTTTCATGGAAAAATATTCAGGCTACAATCCTTGTGCCTCTTGAAGGTGTACCCATCTTTTTAGCCAGAGCA
The DNA here is from genome assembly GCF_000695815.1 of Acanthisitta chloris. Taxonomy (NCBI): domain Eukaryota; kingdom Metazoa; phylum Chordata; class Aves; order Passeriformes; family Acanthisittidae; genus Acanthisitta; species Acanthisitta chloris. Next base: position 69,676 of record NW_008657654.1, on the reverse strand, counting down.
AACTCACACCATACAATGATCAAATTTCAGGCTTTAACTTACATGTTGAAAACATGCAGGCGTTGTTTTAGCTTAAATACTTTTATGCAGATAGTTATCACACAGTAGTATTTGCCAACAAATATTTAAATTTTCATAGCTTAATTCAAAGGCAAGAGGCCATGGGATAAAATCACAGAAATATGGAAAAAAAACTCAATCAAAATTCTTCTCACACATTCATAGTTTTCACATCTCACACCTTTTTTCTTTCCCCTATAGTTAATGGCAGGAGGAGTAGTTTAACTGAGCTTTAAGTGCTCTTTTTGAGATGACGTAACTCCCCCTTCAAATATTATCTGTACTGCTAAGTAATCCAGTTTCTTAAAAAGCAAGTCTGCAGAGAAAAAAATAGAGGTACTTTTTAAGAGAAGAAAGCCTTTATAATGTGAATTTTAAAATTTTGTTTTCTTACTGTTGTTTAATGAGGACCTTTGAAATACAGCATTTCTAATCTAGTTTTACATGATAAATAATTAAACTATGGAACTCACTGTGATTGTCTTATTGACTCTCAAAGTTTACAAAAAGCATGAGTATTTAAACATAATTTTATAGTTTCTATGATAACAAAAAAGATTGCTCTTATACAAGATGAAATAGAAATACTTAGAAGATACAAAAGACTTTTCAAAGAAATCTCTGCTTGCCTTGAATTAAATAGATATTGAAAAAATCTATGGGAGGTTGTGTTTTGGAATTTGTTTTGTTACGGTTTTGTTATTTGTGAAGCAGAGTAGTTACTATCCAGAATGAAAGACAGAATTTGGAACAGTTAATTGGGTATTTTATATCAATGTTCTCCTTAAATTTGGTAGCATGATTTTTATTATGTGAATATGTGTTTTTAAAATGTGTCTTTCCTCTAAGCAGTATGGACTAAAAGTAAATTCTCAACCTTGCTTTTATATTTCATGTTTGGAGATATTCTGCTAGCGTATGAAGTGGCTTTGGAATGAGCTGTTTCCTTCCTCTATTACACATCATCTTTGTTAGCATTTACTATAGGTATTGAAGCTACGCCTAGAAATGCTAATAAAATGTGCTAGAAATTGCTGTAGAACAGGAGATACTTTGTCCTACAGAGTTCAATGTTCAAGTGTAATACATGAGTCAAGTAATGTTTACAGTGTAGTGCAAAGAGACAATAAGATAATATTGGTCAGCATAATATTCACTGATCTGAGCACATCAGCTGCCTGCTAATTTTTCATGTGTTTTGACAGATGAGATATTTAGAGGAAAATAACAGATTGCTTTTGTTAATGCTTTTTGAGAATCACTTCTAACCTTGAGAGGCAATTGAGGATAAAGGTGGTTTGCCAACTCAATGTGGAATTTGACAGCTTGCTAGTGAATGAAGAGAGATGATAGAACTGTGAAAGGCATATTGGTCTTCCTCTGTAATGGGTCTTCCACTTTTCAGGCACAAAGAAAGAAATTACATACTTAAGTAGTTACACAATTTTTTTGCAGAATTGTTTTGGATGGAGACAAACAGAGCAGACTGCACTAATCAAGTTCATTAAAAAGTACTTTGCTGCAATACATAGAGGAAATGAATGCTTTTCAGGGGATCTCATTTGTGTTGACGAAATAAGAAAGTAGGAAATAACAATACCCTGAAGAAAGAATTAGCTAGATTTGAACATTCCAGATAAGAGGAGCTCCAGAGAGAACTCCAAATGGAGACTGATGAGAGGGTTATAGGTGGTTTTAATAGATGAGTATTATCGTGTCAACCATAATGATTAAGAAAGAAGGGTGAGAAGAATAAAGAGTGAAAAGCTCCATTTAGCTATGCTGGTAATTATCTAGTTATGAAATACATAAAATAAGTTGTCAGAGTAAGGGATTGGCATCAGTTTGATCTTTCATGAGACATTCCAGGGTGAAGTCAATCACATCTGTCATCCCTCATGCTATTGACTTGTGCACCATGAAAGGAGGAGGTCTCAAGTGTGACTTTGAGAGATCCTTTAGGATTCTGGATCCATATGTCCTTGTCATACCTTTATCAGCAGTGAAATTTCCACTGCTTTTGGTTTCATAATGCACACCATATGCTCATAATGAGTTAGCTCCTGGAGGATCTGGGACATATATTCCAAATGTGATGCTTCAGCAGAGAGACAAGTCTTCAAGCACTCTTGTGATATTCTTAAGTTCATAGTGCAAGATTCTACCCATACATGCAGTGCAAATCTGCATTTCACAAGACGTGTTGAAATGCACTGAACCAGTAAGGTAGATGCACTCACGGAAGTTGCAGTTAAATTAAAGTTTCTAAATAAGATTCTCCTATCTGAGATTTAGAGAGGCTAAGCTGAAAGCCGTAGAGAACTCCCTTGGAAAACTGTAGAAGAGTTCTGGAAAATCCTTTATAAAATATGCAAGTCTAGAACAAAACCCTCAGATCTCAAATATCTAGCAGCAGGAAACCCATTTCCAGACTGAAGCCTTTCAGAAGCAGTGGGCCTGTGAAATGCAGACTAAGAAAGCAATGTATCTAGTCCAGTAGAGGTTTGCATATGCTTCTGTTTCCATTACAAGTGATCCTAGCTTTTTTAATTGAAGTCATAGGAATTTGGTAGTTCAGATTGACTCAGAAAAAAATAATTAAACTGTGTACCATTGTTAATGAGATCATTTAATGTTCTAGTTGTTTCTTATTTTGGAACAACTCTTCTGTGGCATATCCAAACGATAAATGAGATGCTGATTAATAAATTTTTGAGCCTGAAGGCACAAGAATAGTCGGTTATAGAAGATGCAAGAATAGCAAGATAAATTGTCCCCCGAAATTATCTACCAAAATCATGCTGACTGTAGCCAGAATTGGAATCTCCTCCCTGTGAGAGGTCTGGTCTGCAGGTAACAGTTTTTTGCATCTACCATCCTACATTACAAGTATTGGTTTTGTTCTTTTCCCCATCCCCACAATGGTAGTATTAGAAGACTCTGTTGTTTGCATTAATAAGGAAACACTAATGCTGCCATTTAAGAGGGTTCTAGGGATTTTGTTTTTATTCAAATGTTTTCGATCTAATCTACAATACCGTTTGACTCTTAGGCCTGAAGATAGAGTGAGGCTCTGCAGTGTTTCAGAAAATAACTAAGAAAACACTCACTCTGAGCTTTAGTGAGATAAATCTGATTTCAGAAACTCATGGAACATTATAAAATTTTTAAGAAAGGCAGTGAAGGCACTACAAGGACCTTTATGTTGCGTTACTGCTGTTACTCCAAATACTTGAACCCCTTTGTTTTCTACATTCATAACATAGACTGCCCAAAGCTTAGGATTTATAGACTCTTTGTAAGTGCATTTCTGCATATGGAAACAATTCTTCTGGTACCACAGTGCACTCATCTGAATTCTGATGCTTTACAGGTCAATAGTTAGTATATAATATTACAGGACAATGCAAATTCCACTGACCCCATCAAATTTTGTATAAGAATATATCAGGCATAGTCTCAGAGACAGTAATTGGTTTTCATTGTTGCCTTAGCAAAATATGCATGATGCCTTTGTCCTTACTAGCACACTCAGGTTTATATAGTTTCTCAGTTATTTTTGGTCTTCGATAAAAATTTTTAACTAATCATGACACACAAACATGTTGATATTACCAACTCTGTGAGTTTAATATATATACTTCTATACACTATGTGATGGTGAGCACCTGGCTCTTGGGTCAGACCCAAAGGGTTATGGTGAATGGGACTACATCAGGCTGGCAGCTGGTCATGAGTGGGTGCTGCAGGACTCTGTCTTACGCCCAGTGCTCTTCAGTATCTTCATAAATGACTTGGACGCAGGACTTGAAGGACTATTAAGTAAATTCACAGTTGATACAAAATTGGGGGGAGCTATTGACTCCCTTGAAGGCAGAGATACCTTGCAGAGAGACCTAGACAAATTAGAGAGCTGGGCAATCACCAAACATAAGAACTTCAACAAGGGCAGGTGCTGGATTCTGCAGCTGAGGTGGGGCAACTGTGACTGTACCTACAGACTGGGGAATGAGATGCTGGAACGTAGTGTTGCAGAAAGAGACCTGGGGGTCCTTGTCGATGGCAAGTTGAATATAAGCCAATAGTGTGCCCTGGCAGCCAGGAGAGTCAACCATGTTCTGGGGTGCATCAGACAAGGCATTGCCAGCTGGTTGAGGGAAGTGATTGTCCCACTCTACTCTGTGCTGGTGTGGCTTCACCTTGAATATTGTGTGCAGTTTTGGGCACCACAATATAAAAAAGATACTAAGTTATTAGGGAGTGTTCAAAGGAATGCAATGAAGATGGTGAAGGGCCTTGAGGGGAAGCCATATGAGGAGTGGCTGAGGTCACTTGGTGTGTTCAACCTGGAGGAGAGGAGACTGAGGGGAGACCTCATCACTGTATACAACTTCCTCATGAAAGGAAGTGAGAGGTAGGCACTGACCTCTTCTCTTTGGCAGCCAATGACAGGACCCATGGCAATGGTCTGACGTTGCATCAGGGGAGGTTTAGGCTGGGTATTTTAAAAATGGTTCTTCACCCAGAGGGTGGCTGGGCACTGGAAGAGGCTTCCCAGGGAAGCTGTCACAGCACCAAGCCTGACAGAGTTCAAGAGGCATTTGAACGATGCTCTGAAGCACATGGTGTGATTCTTGGGGATGCCCTGTGCAGGGCCACTAGTTGGACTAGATGATCCTCAAGAGTCCCTTTCAACTTCGATTATTCTGTGATTCTACCAAAAACTTCTATTAGCTTGTTTCTCAGGTCAAGAAAATACTTTAAATATCTTTAAAAATTGAAAGTACATTTGACTCTATGACATAGACTATCACTGTAATTTTTCTCCTGGAGTTTTTAGAACTATTTGCAGCTTTTAAATACGTGTATCTCTCTAATGTACTATAGACCTTCAATTCTTTCTTTTTCCTAAATAGATAAAAGTGGGGGGAAATTTACCACTTCAAATTTACCTCTTAAAAAAGAGGGAAAAAATGTCTTCTGATTTTATGATAAGCTTCAGCTGGACATGTTTTATCTTCTGAAAAGTTCATGCTGTTAATAAAATGAAAAAGAAAAATAACCTGCAAAAATGCTTAGAGATCAGCATTCTTAAATAAAGACTTGAAACATATGAAATTATCTTGATCAAGTAATGAAAATGAAATCAGGACAAAACTGGGGAGAGAATAAGGAGAAAAAGGAAAGTAATGGGATAGTGAATATATGCATTACTGTTTCTATTGTCAACATGAATTTAAGCCAGTCGTATTACAAAACTTGGAGTGAGTATATGTGTGTTGTGAAACCCCAGTCAGTCTCTTTAAATTCAATGTAATTGACTCCTTTGATCTGTACGTACTGCAATCTGCCTATTTTATGTGTATTAATCTCTGCAGAAGAGGAAAAAATGAGATTTTTTCAGCAGTTGCCTCTCCATACTTTGAGGTGATGCTTTCCAAAATCCAAGTTTAAGGCATGTTTATTTAAAGTTTAAGAATACTACTGTTAGAATTTCATTTGAATATGGGCGGAAGAAGAAACAGTTTCTACATGAAAAAAATTACATTTTTTCTTCACTTTCAAAATAAAATACTAAGAGAACAAAAAAGCAGACATAACTGTTACTTGCCCTGCAGCCTGTGCAGTGTGCCTGAGATAGAACAATAAACAGTATGGAAAATGGCAATTTTTATATCATTCTCTAGATGAAGTCATTGCTTTGCTAGAGACAATGAGTAGTTAGCCAGTAACTGCATTGGGCTGTGATTTCACCTCCTTGTGTCAGTCACTTCTAATGTATCTTCCCTCCTTTGTGACAGCTTTTTTCTCAGGCTTGGCTTCAGAAGTACATAATTTTGTTCTGTAGAGATAGCTAGAAGACTAGTAATTGAAAAGTTTGCAAGAAACCTTTTAACACAAAATTCTAAGGCTATCATAGGTGCTAATAACATACTTGCATACTCTGGGTTTGACTGTTACTCATTTTCAAAGATTTACAATACAAATTAAATTCAACCTGATGATCTTGTGTTTCAGATACAAATTCTAAACGTTTTTTTTAAAAGTTTTAGAAGAACTGTTTAATTAGAGTTGCACTATCTTATAAACCAGATGACCAAATTATTAAGTTATTCTGCAAACTATGAACACTCAAACATGAAATGGCTGTGCATTGCTTTGTTTTGTTAGCCCTTTGTAAAAAAAAAAAGGATGTTTCATGCAAAAAAAGTTGCATCATCAAATTTTAAATTTGAAAAATTTTTCACTTCATGAGTCTTATGTGTAACTTAAAGGTTACTATGGTAACATGTCCTTAATTTTTCAGATGCTTTTAGTAAGAGGTATGTAACAAAGAGATGACTAATCAAAGTACTGTGTGCAATGTAGGTAAATTACTGTTATGAGGTTTTGTGGACCCTATTCAGGACACAGTGATTGGTTTAAGTTCCTAGCTGAAACTGCCCATTATTTTTTTACTTAAGACATTTCGATACATATGGTGGAATTTCGGAATGCAGCTGTAAGAAGTGCTAATAGATGTAACGTTATTGTCTTTGAAACCTATTGATATGAAGGTACTGTGCCCCAGTTGTCATCATGTCTGTTATATTATCTAGTGGATGCAGCACATAGAGATGCGTGTTTTAAAGCATCTAGGGTTTTTTGAGTGTGGATGTCTAATTTTGAAGATGCAGAATTATGAGAACCAATTATGGAACAGGAAATTGTAAGAAATGAAGAGCTTTATATTTGTCTCTTCCAGGGTGCAATTGTTGCAGGTTTGAGTGGAAAAGGAGGTTTGCTTCTTAAGATATGTGAATACTCCATATGCAATTTTTATCCTGACGAGCTAAACTGATTTTCTGTTTTAAAATCTGAAGTTACAGGAGATATAACTTCAAAGTGAATAGTGAATCAGAGCCATGTTTATCCCTCTTATATGTCAGAGTTTAAGTGCAATGTTTTATGTATACAGTCATCATGACAGTTAAAAAGGCTATAAAGAAAAGCAATTATATAATTGCTTTAAAGAATTAAGTAGCAGGGATAAAGGCTTTTAGAAACTACAGAGCAGTTTTAATAATTATATCACCTGAAGTCAAGCTGCAAAATTATGTCCTAATTATTTGCAATGAGTAATTATCTATAAAGTTATAAGCTTTAAAGATTTTATGAGAGAGTGGGGGAATTATTTGATTTATTTCTTTTTCCCACACACGCTAAAACAATACCCCATCATTTTCTATTTTAGCAGTTTTCACAACTTAAACATTAAATTCTGATTGTTGCTTTCCGTTACATTAGTAGTGTGTGTTTTGCAATTCTAATCTTCACGTTTTTCTTTCTTTATCACTGAAGTAGGCCTTTTGAAGCCAGGGAATTTTTCATAGCAATATTGACAGTGTTCGCATTTGCATGATGACAGCCAAGGAATGGAGCAGTAATTTTTGAAATTGCAGAAGTATTTAGAACACTGATAAAAGCTGAAATATATTTTTGATGGATTGAAGTTAAGCATACATGATTTTTCCTGCTGTCAAAAGGCTCTGAATTTAGTGAATATTTGCCTGCTGTGAGAATGCAAGATTAACATCACAACCATCACCCGGGCACCCAAACCCTGCAATTTAATAGCTTTTTAGGTTCTTTCCTTTTTCTAAACAGCAATTAATCTCATTTTAGTACAATTTTCTCGTTTCTGAAGTCGCTCATTGAATCGCTGTTTTGTTCATATTTGGCTTCAGCTCCTCTGCATAGTCATTAAAGTCCCAATTAATGTCACCTTTAGCTGAAGAGTACTCATTTTTATTGAGAAAATGACAGTTGCTGCCATGAGTAGTGCAGTGTAATATACATTAATTGCCCTGTAACTCTGGTAATTACGAGTTTTTCAAGCCTCTCAGTAAACTGTCATGCCTAGACAAGACTGTGCTAAAATAGATTACTCATTAGGGAGACCTGTCCTGTTTTCTGGTGGGTTCTTAGTGTTGGTTTAAAAAAAATCTTGAGTTTGAACAAATAGTTGCCAAAAGCAATTTCCTACAACATGTCTGTGTTTGGTTTTCCAGCCATCACGTAAGCCTGCGGTCAGCAAACAGACAGGGTGCTGTGGACTCTAGAGATGTCAAGATTTTAATGTTTATTTAGGTGGATCACAAGGATAAGTTTAGCAATGTGTAATTCAGTGCTTAATATAGATGTTATTAAACCTGCCTTTTTCACTGCTGTTTGTAACAGGTCTACCTGATATTTTAGAAGAGCAGTCAACATTATCAAGGTTTTATGCCCCGAAAGACTTTAACACAGTACTACAGGCTGTCCAGGGAGTTGGAAATACTAAATCCATTCTCAAATAATTCTTATGTAGGAACAGCAGGGATTATGTTGTAGATTATGTGGAATAATAATCAGATCTTTCAGGAGCTGTATGGCATTACAAGACGTGCATTTTTAAAACATTAGAAAAAATATGTGGAAATAATTTGGTTAATATTGTGACCCCCTGTACAAATGAGGCTTTGATGCATATATTGGTAGACGACCCACCTGCTGATTGACTTGGAATATAGTGAGAAACAAGTTCTAAATTTCAGAAGGAATGTATTTCACTGCTTTCTCTTTTCTGTCACTCTCATATTCTATGTTTGTTTTTAATGAAAAAATAGTTTCTTTTAAAGCTCGTTGCCGCACTGAACTGACAAAAGCAAACCTTTGTTTTATCTTTGTTATAACACCTGCTTTAGGCAATCTGCTCTTTCATGCTCTCTCTAAATGAATTTTGTCACAGCCTTTCATATTCTTCTGTGGTAATGAGCTAATGAAAGTAGATAGTACAATTTGTAGTGACCAGGTAGCAACCGCCAGCTTGCAGCTGAGGGTAGTTTAAAGAAATAAATAAAACACAGTGTTATATCACTGATTTATCCATTAAATGACATTAATAGTGAGAAACCTTGGTGTGTTTATCTGTTTGTATTGGTGTGCATTTATCAAATTGTTTATGACAAGACTAATTGGGGTAATTGTAGACACTGAAATTACCTGTCAGCTATATGTAACCACACTCCCTTTCTTTCTGACAAATGATGACAACTGAGGGACCCCGTAGCATTACTCATGATGGCTTTTCGAGTGGTAATAAGGACAATAGGGGCCCTGGCTAATTTGACATGGACAGCCTTCACAACAAGAAGCCAGCTAAATGACTTGTCAGTAGGGGAAAGAAGTCAGAAAAGTAATGGAGTCCCCCATGGCGCTCTGACAGGGAGATGAGGCAATTTCAACGGAAAGTGAAAAGGCTTCAGTTTGTCAAGTATTTAGAACAATCAGAGAACAGCTAGAGGCTGGAACCTGACAATAAATTTGTGAACCATGGTAGCAGTTTCATATAGGTCAGTTATTTCATAATGGCTGTGAAGCTTTCAGAGGTTTCTGCTTTCGTAGCATACTTCACATCAGCCAACTGGTGCTTTGTCACCTTAAATTTGTGCTTCACTTTACACAGTAGGAATAATGGGTAAGGTTACAGAGGAACGGCAGTGTAAGACAGCATGATCTGCAGACACCAATCTGTTGAAAAATAAACAAAAATTTAGATAGCAATAGTGTGATTGCATCCATTACAAGCCAGCGGTGTTAACATGTTCTTTATGATTTTGGCCTGCACCCTTTTTATGGATAAGGGAAGTACTCTCTTTCTCATAGACAAAACCAATAAAACATAAGCCTCTGTTCCTACCCTTGCACCCTGCTCTACAGAGTTAAAATTTCTTAATGTTCATTTCCTTCTGCTTGCTCTTGAAACATATTCCAGTTCTACAGTCTTGTCGTCTATTGAGACATTCCTACTGATGACACAAAAGGAGAATTTGTGATTTTTTTATTTATTTTTGAGTGCTCAGTGAATGATTTTCTTAAGGAATTTGAAAAAATCCCAGCCTTCCAGGATTAAATACCAATTCTGTGTCCCACTGATAGTAGGGCTTTTTATCTGTGGCTTCAGGAGTCTGTTTGGCTGAGATTGTTGGTTGGAGGATTTTTTTTTCATATCAGTGGTTCTTACCTGTTTATTTGCATTGAGATAAAAAGTCAAAGTAAGATTAAAGCATACTTCAGTACTGCACTGTGCCTTCTGAATGCCTGATGCAGGCTCCTGAATTCTTTAAATGTGTTTACGGATTGAGCACAGATTTAGTGAAAAGTATCAACTTGTCCTTTTTGGCAGGGATTGTTTTGTTAGAAAACAGGATTGAATATATTCATTTTAATGTTTTACTTAGATTCTGATTCCTTCATTTTACCAAATGTCCTGTTTCTTGCAGATTTTAAAGCTAGCGCAGCAGCTGTTTTCTCTCTTGCTTAAAGGTCTTAGAATAGAACCTTTCTGTGCCATATTTAAAAAGTAAGGCTGCTTTATTGACACGGATCCTGTTTCTCCACCCCCATCCATCATCCTCTCCTCATTTTTTTCAGAGTTACGCTTTTGCTCTTTGAATTTCATCATTTGTATCTGAAGGAATTTTAATTTAGGCCAGCTAGGAACTTGGCCCTTGACTGCCAGTATCCGCACAGTTCTTGTTCTGTAGTGATTTTGCCAAGGAAGTATCTTGGTAAATTGAAGGAGCTTGTCATTCTGCAAGATGGGCCCTTGAGTCAGAGGTTATAAATGTAGTTCCCCTCTCCACAGAAAAACAAACCAACAAACTACCACCAAAAAAACCAAATACTTGGAGATGATCACTTAAATATACACCCACACCTGAATTTCCTTTATTCAGGTTGCCTGTCCTACACGTGTTCATCTCAGTTTGTCAGATATCCTACCTAGTTATTTTCTAAGATGCTTCTCCAACAGAACTAAAGAAATTACCAACACATGCTAAAGCATCTATTAACACATGGCTCCGTGGCTGGTGTCACTGCCAAGGTTTTGGGGTTTTTTTATCATGAGATGGCCTATATGCCAGGCTTGCTGGCATCAGATTCATCTTTCTCTAAGAGAGAAGAGGGTCTTTGCCAGCAAGCTAGTGGGGCTCATGGACAGAGCTTCCTCGCCTTTTGATGGGGCAAGGGGATAAGATCAGGCTTGTCCATGACAAACTGTGGGATGACATGCCATGATTATCAGGATAGGATATTTGCCCTCTGCAAGAGGGCTTGCCCTCTCCATCAGAGGTGTTTTGTGTCTGAAGAGTTTTCTCTGAAAAATGGCCATGAGCAGGTTGAAAGCCTGTGGATAAGAAGAAGAGATGGAGGCAACAAAGGGAACCTAATGGTTGGTGTCTGCTACAGGCTACCCAGTCAAGGGAAGCTTATTGATGAACTCTTCTTACTCCAACTACAGAAGGCATTGTGTTGGCTCTCGTCCTGCTGGGGGACTTCAAGCACCATGACATCTGCTGGAAAAGTAGCATGGCAAGCTGTAGGCAACTGAGGAGACTCCTGGAATGCATGGAGGATAGCTTCTAGAGCCAAGTAATAGATGGCCCTACCAGAGGGGATGCTGCAGTGATCCCACACTGGTGGAGTTCACAGGTCTGAGATATATGGGTCAGGCAAAGAGTAAAGTCAGGGTCCTGACTTTCTAGAATAGCAAACTTTAGCTCTTCACAGAATTAGTCAATAGCACTCCCTGGGAAACTGCCCTTAGGAACAAGGGTGCAGAATGGAGCTGGCAGTTCTTTAAGGACTCTTTCCATAGAGCACAAGAGCTCTCCATCCCCAGGCATAAGGAATCAGTCAAGGAAGGCAAGAGATCATTGTGGCTGAGTCAGAACCTGCTGGTCAAATTAAAGCAAATGCACAGGCAGTGGAAGCAGGTTCATGTATCCTGAGAGGAGTATAGGGATGCTGTGTAGTTGTGTAGGGATGAGGTCAGGAAGGCCAAGGTACAGTTGGAGCTGGAACTTGGCAAGGGATGCAATGACTAATAAGGGCTACTACAGGTACGTCAGTCAGAAGGGGAAGGTCAAAGAAGGCATATCTTTCAAAAGTATGGATAGTGTTTCAATGGTACCCCTAGTTTCGGAGACTCTCATAATCTGGTGGCAATACCCTGATCTTTTAATATTGCTGGCTGTAAAGGGTCCCTCATAACACCTTTTAGATCTTTCCTTCAATAAGAGATTTCGTTACTAAGTTTGATTTAGGAGGTATTTTCAGTGCTTTTATCACATTTAGTTGCTGGTCTTGAAGGAAGAGGATTTCTTAATATTTTTTTCTTTTTCTTCAAGGCAAATGCCTATTTTATTTCTTGCAAAAGATATTAGAGCTTTGGAAGACTGACATAAGTTATGCCTTGTGGCAAGAAGCATCTGTTTGAGAAAGAATGAGAACAATTTAGTTCTGATTGAGGAAATAGAAGAGTATTTCTTTATGCAGTGGATTAATTTAACTAAACATTGATAAAAATCACAGACTTAAAAAAGCCAGAACAAGATATTTTTTGTAAAAGTTGTATCTACACTAAATAATATTTGTAGCAATTTGAATTCAATAATTTTACTCTTCAGTAAAAGTAACGGGAAAATGCTGAGTAAATTCTGGAAGGCATTAAATACATATGTAAAAGTTTTGCTTCAAATTTGAGTGAAATAATGGAGACTGTTTTCCATTACCAGACCTTGAATACTTGTCAAGATTCTGTATTGCTATATACTCTTCATAAATACTGTCATTATATAATAGGGCATAGATCTACTGTTAGTATATTCAAAAAGGTAACATTAAATCAGTGAAGAATTTTTTTTTTTCATGGAAAGTTATGCAGGGATAGTACAAATCTGTGTTTTTAATACTGTCTCTGTCTGACTAAAGTATAACCCTTACAGCCAGTGACTAGCTCAATGCCAGTATTGAGTATCCCTGGAAGAGAAGTCCAAAACAAAATCATTTATACCAAAACTGCAAACAGATCTTTGCATATGAATTGTGTTTCTATTACAGCAGATATTGCCACATGGATTTAGGAGATGTGCATGTCATAATTCTGGGTTTACTTAAATGCAAAGCCTTCTGCAAATATAAAACTCTTTCCACCTATACTTCTGCCCATTACTTTGCATTTATGAAATTGCAGTGAATAATAGCATATTTTAGTTCTCTTGGCTACTGAATCAGAGTTTTTTAAGTTCACAACCATTAGGAAAATGTCCTGCTCTTCCTAATCCTTTATTAATTCATAGAAGGAAATGTTTTGCACAAGTAGAATACCACGTTTAATTTGTAAATGCAGAGCTCCCTTTATACAGAAAAATATCTTCAAGGCCTTTTATGCTGTATGATGCTAACTGCCTATTCTACATTCTTGCAATGTATTAATTTATTATACTCGAAGGAAGCAGTCTCTGCCTGTATCATTAGCAGGTATAAATAAGTGATGGAAAATCTGTGGAAATACATAGGTTGAAATATAAGTAGTTTTATACAAAGAACTGAATATATTTAGATAGGATTAAACTACATATAATCAATGTTTTGTATGTTTTCACTAACAATTTTAATTGCAAAAGAAATACAAACTGTGAACTGCACTTCCCCAATATGTAGTGTATATATCCTCTAAACCATCTATTCCAGTAAGTATAATAACTTTAATTTGCTTTCTCAGCATGTTCTTTTCTTTCTCTGAAAACTAAGGAAATACATTGACCGTGATTTTAATAGACTATGACACTCTAAAATCAGGAGAAGCATTCTTCCAAGTTAGAAAGTAAAAACTAGCAAAAGTCACTTTTTCTGTTTTGTCTTCCAGTAAAAGATGGAGATTAATCTGGTATATTCCATGCTTGAGTATCAAATAGAAATACAATCCTTTTTTAGTGGAAGGTAGTTTAACTCTTCTATTTCCTCTCTTTAGTTTCTTTAATCTAGCATTGTTATCTTTGGCTAATCCAAGTCGAGCAGTTTATTTCCCACTCGAATTCCCATCCAAGTCTAAAAACTGGAAATGCAAGGGATGTATAAGCATAGTTAGCTAGCTATTTTGTAGGTAGTTGAGATGGAAGAAATGTATGTATATATGTAGATACATTTATTCATTGTGCATAATTGTAAAAGGGCAATATATAATCTTCACACTTAGTAAATGAAAATCTGTGTGGGTATTACAAGAATCGTTGTTTTATTGTCAAATGTAAAATCTCAACACTGACCTAAGATTCTGCTAATAATTAGTGACTGGATCACTAGGTCTCCTTACCAGTTTTACTGTACACTTGATCATTCCATAATAATTTAAAAGGGTGGATGGATTATGGTGCATACAGAGTCCAGATTCATATGTAATGTCTAGAGTCATATGTAAGTACCAGTAGAAAATGGAATGAAATAAATTAATCTTGTTAAATGTGGCATACATGAAAAGTCTGTCCTAGTTAGTGTATGTAGGATTAAACTGTCATTCCAGCAGCTGGCAAAGCTTGTTCCTCTAGTATTTGGAAATAATCAATACAGGTACTACTGTAAATAATCAATTGCATTAAGGAATATTTTGATGACCAAAATGCCATTTTCTATTTTTTTTATGTTTTATTGTGTTTATATTGTAATTTAACTACCCTCTAGTTAGTTTTAACTTAGCTCAATTGGAAGTAGTAAAACGTACTTAACTAATAAGTGACACATATCATAAAGAAACATACAACCTCCTTATTTCCTTTAGGTCAGTCATGCATGAACTAATGAACTGAATTTTGTTCCCCCACTTTTTTGAAGAGAACCAGTACAATCGAATTTTTCCTTTTCCCCCTCCCCAAATCAAAACACAGAAACAAGCTTTTTTTTTTCCTAGCTGCATTCTTAGCTGTTAAAATATCCTAAAGCACTTGATCACATTGCATTTTAATTTCCAAGTCATGTGTTGTATTACTGAAGTGCACATGTTACTGATTTGAGCTGAAAGTTCTCAAATCTGTTTAGCAGAACACCAGGCTGGCACGAACAAGGTCCTTACTAGGTCAAAGGCCTGAAGTTGACATCTTTCTTAAATCTTACTTTTGTGAAAACTAGAAGCACAGGTCAGGGCAACTAGCTGATGATATTGCCTCTTACAACCACTGATTAGATTAGCTCAATATTTATCAACTACATATAGACTAACACTTAACCTTTTAACTGAAGAGTTTTGATATATCCTTATTTTTTAAAGAGAAAGTTATTGTCCCAAAGTGTTCCTTAAAGCTTTAGTGCAGCTTTTTTCTCTCATTTAGCTGGCTTTAAGTGCTTTATAATTCAAAGTGTGATGTTTATAATTGTGCTTTGGTTTGAGGGTAGAGACTGACCAAGTAGTATTATCGTATCTGTTCAATTCTAAGATTCTGCTCTTATCTGTTCCATTTATCTAGATTTCAAGATGTATTACAGTTAGCTTGAGTGCTCTTGGTTTTTATTCTAAATCATTAACTGACAAATATTTGAAATTGAAGTTCTTCTTAGAAAATATTGGTAACTTACTACTATGGATTTACCTAATTATCTATTAATCATTCTGAGTATGTACCCTCAATCACCTGAATTTTGAAAACTAATTCACATCTCTACAAGGAGCAAAGTTGCCCATGATTCCATATCTAGCAGTCTGAATTCAAGATTTTCCTTCTCTGTTGGAATTTGAGGCCTCTAAGGGATATATTTTGTCATTTACAAGTATGGGCATTACAAAACACTGCAAAAAATACTGTCACCACAGACCTAAACTATTGCCAAATTTATGGATCGATTGGAAAAGTTTCAGCTCTTGCTGTGAGAAACCAGCAGGCAGGTAACAAACCACCATGATCATGGCAAATGCAGGATTATAAAATTTAATCACAGGAAACAATGAGTTCTCAGTGCCATACTGAGGTCAGACACAGGTAGCTGGGAGCTGTAGTCACTACAAATTGCAGCAGTGGCAAACCATGACCTAACACTTGGGGTATTGATAACTGAGGTATAAGGAAGACTGAAATAACATTGAGAGTATTCTCTAGTATAGTATCTACAAATAGTACAATAACAACAGGTGGGCATAAAAGCAGTAGGTCACAAAAAGTTTTTCCCTACTACTTTTGCTTGGGACTGTTTCTATTAAGTAGCAGTAGCATTAACTAACTTTTGTCCACCATGGTTTAGTTTTGTAAATCCTGACAGCCAGTTATTGAGCAGCTAGGGCACAGAGCCTATTACTACCCTTTGATTCCATGTGTGTTACCTCTTATTGCAAAGGTTGGCTAGACACAGATTTTCATGGGACCCCAGCATCAACAGTCTGAGTTAGGTATGAGGGACCTGATTAGCACATGGGGATGTGTGACCACATTTATGTATCACCTACTGAAAATGCACTGTTAGCAATAAAGAGGACCATCAGCGAGCTAGAAGAGTTATCTGTTCCTCCTTCTACTTAAAAAGAAGTATAAAAATTCCAATGTGAACAATTCCTGTCTCTCATTACCTTCTTAATATCTGGAATGGGAATTTCTACAAAGGGAGGGATATTCAGTGTGGTCTCATCAGCTCCCAACCCAGGGCAGTAGGGCACACCATGTGGCACATATCTCACTGTCTTTTTATCCATTTCTTTCACCCAGGGGCTGTCCCAGTGTGAGGTCACACCTGTGCTGTGCTTTAGGCAGAGCCAGGAGCTTTGGCATCCATATCGGGGGTTGCAGCAAGGCCACATGGTTGACCACCACCATTTCAGGGCTCACATCAGAGCCATGTGGTCACCGAGGCCATTCCAGTGCAGACCTGCAGTTACCTGCTAAGGCTCACAGGGCTGGGGGGAGCAGCACGTTGCCCCACCTACACAGAGCTCGACCTGCTACCCCCGGCTTTCCCAAGTGGTTATTTTGAGCCAGACAACTTTTCCTCTGGTCCCTGACAGTACTTCATGGTTTCTATTTTGAAATCTTGAGTTTGTAAATAGGACAGAGGGCACTAATGTTTCCTGGAAAGGAAAAAAATGGAATGGAGAGGTGGGGAGAAATTCCTCTTTACATGCTTCTGATTTCTTGAAACCAGCTTAGAGAAGTAACTATTTTCAGTCTGGTCTTCGCTTGCCTTTAGTCCATGCACTTCAGCTCTGTACCCTAACTTCAGCCTGAGTATTCCATGGCAGACTACCATATCCATTCCTGTGTAAGTAAAATGTTCTTGTTATGGTCCCACTAGTAAAATCAGTGATCTTAGAGCAGGATTCCAACATCTGGACGTGGAAGAGTTGCCTGACAGCAGGAACTGAACAGATCAAGACATGACTTAATACCAAACATAAAAGTTTCATTAATCTGGAAGAGAAACAGCAGAAGAGGAACTTGCTTTTTTATTACTGAGTCTCATGTTATCTAGTCATACGTCGAAAATTTATTTTCGTGCTTAAATTAACCCTTTGATATAGCCAGATGACTTTAAAATTGAATTATTTTGAATGTCATGTTATTCAAAGCAAACATAGTTTCCTAAAACATTGTTTCCTAAAATTTAGTTACATGCTCTCTAGAAGATGTTTAGACTTAGAGCTTACTTCAGTCTCACTGTAGGCTAAAAAGTCAGTTTGAATACCATTTATTATGGTATTTTATAGTTAGCAAGTAAAATGTAAAACGGTGACATGTTTAGGTTTAGTCAAATTGTGGTTAGTGTAAATTAATATACTGATTTCTAAATAAATTAAGTAGTTTGAAATTGCTCAGGTCCTGGAAATTAATATTCTTGTTCAATGAAAAACACATTCAAGATGATGAAAGCTGGATTTATAAAACATGGATGTATTCTGTAGTTCAGACAAAATGGTAGATTTTCATTGTTGTAACTGGAGCTATCCGGTTTAGTCTCAAAACACAAAGTGTAATGGGAAAAAAGTAGTAATTGTCTTCTGTAATATTACTGTTGGCCAAGGGTCTAGAGGGGGAGCCATATGAGGAGCAGCTGAGGTTACCTGGCTTATTCAACCTGGAGGAGACTGAGAGGAGATCTCATAGCTGTCTACAACTTCCTCACAAGGAAAAGCAGAGGGGTAAGCATTGATCTGTTCTCTCTGGTGACCAGTGACAGGACCCAAGGGACTGACATGAAGCTGTGTCAGGGGAGGCTTAGGTTAGATATTAGGAAAATGTTCTTCACACAGAGGGTGGTTGGGCACTAGAACAGACTCCCCAGGCACCAAGTCTGCCAGAGTTCAAGAAGTGGTTGGACAATGCTTTTGGGTGCATAGTGTTATTCTTGTTTAAATGTGCTTTATTCAGAAGATACTGGACAATCTTCTACTTTCCTCATTAAAGCAAGTATTATCCTTCAAATTAATCACTTTAGGTGATCAGTCAGCTTCACAAGAATTAAAAAAGTGCAGTCTGCAGTAGATCTAGTCTGGTTTGTGCTAATATATCCAAGAGTAAGTGGGCTAAGTATAAGTAAATACATTGGTTTTCTCAAAGTGTATCAGAGGTTAAACAGCTAGGATAAAGCTATTTAAGCCTAAGGACAGTAATAAAACACAAAATCATATTTCTAGCCATTGTTTACATCAGACTAACAAATTAAAAGTTTTGGACAGAAGAGTAATAAACTTCCAAACTTCCAGTTTTCCAAACTGATTAATGAAAGCAAAACCTATTTTTCAATGAACTTCAGTCAGTGTAGCAAAAGTAAAGAGTGGTTGTTCTTTGCCAAGCTACAAATGTATTACAATAATACCCATTTTAACTGTGCTTTCTGGGTATTTTTATTCTTAAAAGTCAAGTTATTCAGAAAATATTCAAGCTTCTCTTTACATAGCTCAATGTCTTTCTAAGTTCAGTTTGTTCTGTAGTCAAAGTTGTGTTTCAATATTCATGTTGATTCTGTACAGATGGAGTCAACTGCTACATTGAAAACAACTTGTATGACCTGTTCAATTTACAAACCAAATAAAAATTTAAAAAAATCCCAAGCCAAATATTCACATTCCTTTTATATATTGTATTGAAGTCCTGATGAAACTAATTCTAAAAAGAAACCTTTTTTCCTCATGGAATTCAGGTAAATCCCATAAAACTATAAAAAAAAAGTCACACTTTGCTCTGAAAAGGGCAAACCATTCCAATTTTTCCTATGTTTGTCCTTAATCATTTTCATAAATTTAGGCTTTAAATCTGGAGGGGAGAGGGGTACACATCTTATTTAACAGATTGTCCAGAAGGTGAAATGTATAGATTAGAAAGCAGCAGTGCTGCAGAGTTGGTTTTAAGTCTCACTGCATTTGCCTTTTCATGAGGAAAAGCAAAATTTAGCCAAGATTATCTTATCATAGGGCACCCCATCATGAGCATATCACACATATACACACATGTATTCATATATGTGTAAGCATGTATGTAACTGTGACCCTTTTTTGTTACTACAGGGATATATAAATCATCAGGTTAGTGCTATCACTGAGTTTATTCCGCAGGAATCTTTTCACAAAACATTTATAAACAGCTTTAGATTAAAAGACAGGATAGAGAACTGGAAAATAAGTATTAAGTTAAAATTGTCTGGCTGTAAATGTTGCATTTGTTGCAAAGCTTACTTCCAGTTTGGGGGTTTGGTTGGGTTTTTTCCATTTGTCCCATTTTCCACTTTTGGATTATTTTAATATATAGATCAGCTTTGCACATTTGGAGGTCTAAAAGTGTATAGCATTATTCATGGAGGTCAAACTTACTGCTGATTTTTTGGTGTCTTTTAACATATCCTGTTGGCTGAGCCATTAAAGGTCCGCCGTTAAAGCAGACCTTTCAGGAGATATATATGCATGCCTGAGTGTATTAACAAAGATAAGCAAGTACTGAAAATCTGAACAGCTTCATCAAACTGCAGTGAGATAAATTCATTTACGCCAAAACATTCCTGTTGGTTGTCAGATGTCAAAATGATGCATTTCTATTATTTCTTGTAGAATTTTTCTTTTCTTTGTTTAAAAATAATCCTCGTCACTCTGGAAAATTTGTTGAGGAATTTTTGGTTGGCTGTTGGGGGCAGTTTTGGATAGAGAACAAAGTTTTCATAAGTTTTAACATTTCTGCTATAAAAGTCAAAGTAAAATGCCTGCTTCAGTCCAGCTGAGAATGTATCAATTATTTGGGTGAATTTGAAATGTTTTCTTTCATGTAATTTTTAATAAAACAGTAACTGCAGTCCTGCAATGCACTACTTAATGTGTATAGCTGTTGTGACTCTGAAGAATCATATCTCCTCCTCCACTCTTTTATAGTACTTCATTAACGTTGAGGGAGTCTAACCACATTCCAATATGATGAAAGAAAGGGTGAGAGGCAGGGGGGATGCCATTTAATACTGAAATACACTTCAGCAAACTAAAATGGAAAATTTTGTCTTCAAAAATTTCAAGTGTTTCATTTTCATCAAAAATTACTAAATGGTAATGTTGCTATGTAAAAACATAGCTGAGTTCCTTTGTTGTGGTAACCTCTGCATTAAAACTCGTCAAATTGAATGTTTCCAGATTTTGCTCAGCCAAGTAGTGAGTGGTGCAGCTCATTCTGTATTGCTTCTCTGGTGTCTGTACAGTTGGGGATAACAACTAGAAAAGTAACTCTCTGTGACCAAGCTGAGTTTTGAGAGCATTACAACAGGATTTTGTTAGTATCATTTACTAGAGATCCACCACCTGAGATCGCCAAGTCACTGGTAACAGGAAGTAGAGAGAGTCATCTAATGGCATCCCTGACTTCTTACTCAGAAAGACCAATAATCCTCAGAAGTGATTAGCAACTGGTAATTGCAAGTTTTTTCAAGTCTGAAAGCAGTTTTTTTCTTGCTTCTAGTGAATTTCTGGAAGTGCAGTACAAAGAAGCATTCATTACCTACTGTTAAATCTGGTTCTGACAAGTCATGCATCACAAATATAATTCATGATCAACTATTATTTAGTAATTCTATATCATTTTGTTTGCATCTCATCCTGTTTCTTGTATTGATGTCAAATTGTGATATAAAAGACAAATGGAGTTGCTGATCAATGACTAAAATACATGCTGATATAATCAAAATGGCATAAGAACAGAGGATCCATTAAGTACGGATCATAATGTATGCCAGAAATTAAAATAAATGACTGCGAGATGCTTTAGTGTCATGGGAGATTTCAGTGCATCTGTTTGCCTTCCATTCATGTAAGGGAATCATGAATGAGATAGAATACTTCAAAACAGGAAAAAATCTGAAATAGTAAACAAGATCATATATTGAGAAAAGAGACATATTTTGTGCATTAATATTTTTTCTTCATTTTGAACTATTGCAAAAAATGTCCTTGTCATCATGCTGACCACCTTGCTTTTTCATATTGCATCCTGTGAACTGCCAGTTGACGGTCTTTGCCTTAATGGGTGGGACATTATTTATGAGGTACATTTTCTTCAATTGTATTTGGAAGATCCCTATCCTGCAGTCCAATGCCTGCAACTCCTGATTGAATGGTCAATATTTCTTTATTTGTGTTTTAGTGAGGTAATCAAAACCATTTTGACCCCTGCATGTTGTGAAAAAGTGCCACATAATATAAACACTTCTATATAATATATGTTTATGCACAATGTCCTTACTGTTTGCGTACTATGTTTTAAAGATGCCATCTATTTTAATAGTTTTATATTAAACCTACAAAGACAGGGAATTCAGAGTAGTTGGCCTATCCTTTATACAGCCTGTGAATTTTTATATCTAAGCACAAAGTAAAGATTTTTAATCTGATCTCTGAATTTCCTTGTAGCCATGGGTTTGTCAGACCTTTGACAATACCCTGATGCTGGGGGCTTGGGGGCTGTCATTTAATATGGACTAATGCACACAACAGGGCTTTTACAATAGTGCTGTCTTTCAATGCTTGTAGTGCAATTGTATTTTTAAACCAGGCAAACTATTGAGGCTTTTGATTGAATGGAATAATTTATTATAGAAGTATTTTAGTCGGTTGACATTTCATTATCAAATAGCAGTAAACATAATACACACTTCCCATAAGACCATTGTAGAGAGCCAAATATTTACCCCTCACTTATTCTAAAGGTGGCTTTGGTGGATGAGAGGCTGGACATGATCCAGGAATGTGTGCTTGCAGTCCAGAAAGCCAACCATATTCTGGGCTGCATCACAAGAAGTGTTCCCAGCAGGTTGAGGGAGAGGATTCTGCCCCTCTACTACACTCTGTTGAGACTCCACCTGGAATACTGCATCCAGCTCTGGAGTCCCCAGCACAGGAAGGACATTGACATGTTGAAGCAAACCCAAAGAAGGGACACCAAGATGATTAGAGGGATGGAGCACCTCTCCTGTGAGGAAAGGCTGAGACAATTGGGATTGTTCAGCCTGCTAAAGAGAAGGCTTCAGTGTGACCTAATTGCAGCCTGCTAGTTCCTGAAGGGAGCCTGCAAGAAAGATGGAGAGGGACTATTTACAAGAGCATGTAGTGATGGGACAAGGGGGAATGGCTTCAGACTGAGAGAGTAGGTTTAGATTACATATTAGGAAGAAATTCTTTAATGTGAGGGTGGTGAGGCACTGGAACAGGTTGGGTGAACATTTAGGTGCCATCATTTAGTATCTGTTTATTTATCATCAGCCTTAGTTGCAAGTTCATTGGCAAGTGCCAGTTAATGATGAATGGAGACACTGGCTTAACTCTCTGCTTTTCTAACATAATGCATTTTGGGGTTTTTTGTAATTATTGTTCAGGTGTTTGACACCACACTTTTGTTTCATATATCTTTCTATATTTTTGTCTTCACAAAGGCTAAAACTGCCATGGCAGTATGTTCTGTAACCTTTTTTCATCTCTCATGCTTCTTATTTTTTAATTATCCCCAAAACAATGTAATGAAAAGGATTCTTGATGGAAGCAGTATGTGGAAGTAGATAGAGGTGATTCTTTGTTCACACTTGAAATCTAATGTCTAACACTCTATGGCTTATCCTTACAATAAATATTTTCATTCTGTAAGTGACTGGACAGGTAAGACAAAGGAATTGAGTGTACACTTTCTTCTGGAATAGTTGCCCTCTTTTTTAATCATTCTGTTGGTAGGTGACTGGAAAGAAAATTACCACTGTATGTGTCCGTAATTCAGTTTTAGACATGCTGAAGCATAAATTCACTCACTATACAAACACAAAGTTAAGAACTGTAATAAAGTGTGTGCATAAAATGGGAGTTTTGCTGTCACATTTGATTCAGTTGCCATTGCTTTGTTCAGTTTTACTGTTGAGTTTAGCGCTATTTGTAAGCAAGAAATGTTCAGACCTACTCAGACATTTTTACTGCAGGCAAGTTTGCTGGAGGTAGCAGGACTTGTGTTATACTCCACCTGTCACACTTTAGCTCTGCAAGGAAGTTGGTTTATAGGCAAAACTCCTGTGCCGAGAATTTTGTGCCTCCACTTACCATTAGATTTGCTGTGTGCTTTACAAACTGTAGTATCCACACTGAGTCCCCTTCTCCAGGTTGGCCAGGCTTTTATGAGCTATGTACGTTACAACCAGAACCTTAAGAAGAATCCATACATTCATTTTTTTCAAAAGAGGGGAGTGTGTGACTGACATGGGTATTGCTTACAGGTAATAAAATATTTTTTTCCTTGAAAACTAGGACAGGGAACTAGTGACAGAGCTATTACTCAGATTTCTGAGGTTTGGTGGTTGTTTCATTTCTTCAACATATCTTTGATTGTTCACTTTGCTTTAGACTTGAGGAGAAGTTAACTTGTCTTTATCTATTTGTCTTCCAAGTGTAGAGAACCTTCGCAATCTGAAGATGTTACCTTTGATAAAAATCAGACAGTCCATTATCATTTATGAAAACTAAATTATTAAGCTGTGTCTGTGGGCAAATAAATATGGTTCAGATTCATATTGCTAATTTGAAAAGGAGATTCCTTTTACTCTTACCTTTTTTAAAACTCTTTCTTTTCCTGCATTCTGAATAATTTTATGGTATCTCATTTTATTAATATATGTCAGGTTATGCAGGCATTTCTTTGCTCCTCAGGTAGGGAAAAAACATTTGGGTCTGTGTTTAATTTTGTTAGCAGTGGTGATATCTTTTCTAATTGCTTGAGAGAGCCCTTGTCTTATGTACTACATTTTAAAATGTGTGAAGTTTTGTCGCTGTCTAGTCCCCAGCTATGATAAACACCATGTTTTATAACCTGTTTATTGAACTTACCAAGTGGGATTTTAAAATAATTTAAAGTGGTTTGGTCCCACTGCCCTCACTGGAAGTTTTTTCTAGACCCAATAGCATTGGTCTCCATGATGTTTTGGTGAGGGACAATTACACCTCTCCTCTGCCTTTGCGCTCCTAGGCTGGAAAGACCAAATTCATCTACTCTTATGAGCAGCTGTTCGTTTTCCGGGACAATGCAGTAACCTTGCTCCATGTCTGGATATTACATCTCTTTCTTGAATGACCTTTCTACAGTTTCCAGATGAAGGCTAAGCAAGTCTTAAAGGAAATACAGTACTTCTAGATTTTTACTGAAAATCTCTCTCCCAGCATTTTATAGGATTATTTTGCCCTCTCCTTAGCTGCATCACTTTGTTTCTCTTTACTGGTCAACTGCTACACAGATATATTCCTTCTTCCTCTGGGAGAGTCAAGTGAAATAGAATTTCTTTATTGCAGACTTTATATCTGTGTGTAAGTTCGAAACAAAGTGTAGCAATATTTTGGGCATGTTAGTGTTAAATTGCAGATCATCTACAAAAGTCAGAATATTTACCTGCAGTAAAAAAAGTGACTAAAAAAAGTTTAATTTCTGGATCTTTAATTTTTAAGACAACAAACTTTCTTAGATTGGTCATGACTGTCAGACCATGATATCAAAAAGTCAAAACTTCCTTTACTGTCACCACATCTACTCTTTTATTAGAATTTTTTTTAATTTACATTTATTAGATTTTTTTTTATTAGACCTGGGGAAGAATAACCCCCTGCTCCAGTGCAGGCTGGGGGCTGACCTGTTGGAAAGCAGCTCTGCAGAGGTCCTGGGAATCTTGGTGGACAGCAAGCCAGCAGTGTGTCCTTGTGTCCAAGAAGGCCATTGGTACATGGAGTGTATTAGAAAAAGCATTGCCAGTAGGTCAAGGGAGGTGATCCTGGCACTCTACTCTGCCCTGGTGAGGCCTCATCTGGAGTACTGTGTCCAGTTCTGGGCTCCTCTGTACAAGCGAGACCTGGAGTTCCGGGAGCAGATCCAGAGAGTAACAAAGATGATTTAGGGACTGGAGGTTCTGTCTTATGAGGAAGGCTAAGGGAGCTGGACCTGTTCAGCCTCAAGAAGAGACTACTGAGAAGGGACCTTAGCAATGTTTATCTGAAGGGAGAGTGTCAAGAGGATGGAGCCAGGCTCTTCTCAGAGGTGCTGAGCAATACAAGAAGCAATGGGCAGAAACATGCATAGGAAGTTTAGATGATTTAGGGACTGGAGGTTCTGTCTTATGAGGAAGGCTAAGGGAGCTGGACCTGTTCAGCCTCAAGAAGAGACTACTGAGAAGGGACCTTAGCAATGTTTATCTGAAGGGAGAGTGTCAAGAGGATGGAGCCAGGCTCTTCTCAGAGGTGCTGAGCAATACAAGAAGCAATGGGCAGAAACATGCATAGGAAGTTTCTCCTGAATATGAGGAAGAACTTCTTTACTGTGGACCAAGCACGACCTTAGCAATGTTTATCTGAAGGGAGAGTGTCAAGAGGATGGAGCCAGGCTCTTCTCAGAGGTGCTGAGCAATACAAGAAGCAATGGGCAGAAACATGCATAGGAAGTTTCTCCTGAATATGAGGAAGAACTTCTTTACTGTGTGGGTGACCAAGCACTGAAAGAGATTGTCCAGAGAGGTTGTAGAGTCTCCCTGACTGGAGATGTTCAAGAACCATGTGTACACAATGCTGTGCCATGTACTCTAGGATGACCCTACTTGAGCAGGGAGGTTGGACCAGATGACCTATTGTGGTCCCTTCCAGCCTTATCCATTCTGTGATTCTATGATTTTTTTTAAATATATATTTACACAATAGCAATCCAGATATAGTATCTGGTTAGGGCTTGTTGTATTTTCTAAAAGGTAGAATGCAGTTTGGGTTCCTCTAACATAAATATTGGACAATCCCGCAACTCCTGCCGCATGTAATAAGGTATTCTGCAATGCACAATTGTCCTTAAATGCCCATGGGGAAAAAAATCTATCAGGTTTTATTCATAGATTTTTAGAGTCGTGGGAAAGACTTTTGTGCAAAGTAAACCAGTGTCAAAGCATTTGGATTATTTTACCCACAATGATGACATGTTACTGCCTATATTACCTCACAGCATGTCACAAGACATCATTACATGCTACTCAGTTATATTTCATTTATTCCAGTATCTCATCGAGTCACTTGAGTATAAGTATATAAAAAATTTAAAAATCACTCAGTACCACAAAGACCTTTTAAGTCAGATTTCCATAAATTTGCACAGTACTAAATGTTGGCAGTGTTACGCAAATGAGAGCAAATAAGTACATTAAAGTGGAAACATTACTTACGCAAATAGAAGCTGTTCTGTATTGTTCTATACCATTTCTATCATTTTGTATGAAGTCTGAGTTGATTTTTTTAATTTAAAGAATGGTTCAAAAGTGCCTGTAGGTAATCAAGAAATTATAAATTAATTTTTAATTCTTATTTTTGCTGGTTCAGCTGGAATTATAGTTCTCTTAATCTCCTGAATTTACCGTTTTTCAGCTG
The DNA here is from genome assembly GCF_000695815.1 of Acanthisitta chloris. Classification (NCBI taxonomy): domain Eukaryota; kingdom Metazoa; phylum Chordata; class Aves; order Passeriformes; family Acanthisittidae; genus Acanthisitta; species Acanthisitta chloris. The sequence continues at coordinate 42,891 of NW_008657654.1, read as the reverse complement.
TTGCCATAGTGAAATCAGGTAGAGCAGGCAAAGCTGTACTTTTTCTTCTCTTTGAACTTAACTAAAAGTAATGCTTAATCTATTGGTATGGCTTTAGAAATAGCTTTTAAAAATGTTAATGTGGATTTAGCAGCTGTGGAAACGGAGAGATATTCTGCTCTCAAACTGGAAGTCCTATTTACCCTCCGCAAAAATGCAATACCTGTGCAAGTTTTCTTTAGCAGTTTATCCTAGTGCTTTAGGCCTATGGAGGCTTAAGGGAAAAAATGTATATGCCTGCATTGATTTATACATCTTGCTGTCAGGTACTTCTGAGCAGGGAAGGAGTCTGGGGCAGATGAGTTTTTTGACCACACATCTTTGTTTTGCAACCAGGGCAGAATATTATCACACTATTTCAAGTGATAATCAGTCAGTTTGCATCTCTGTAGCCTGATGGAAATAACTTTGTCAAAGCAGAATTCTGCATTTCAAAGTCTTGGTGCTGAAAAGCTCTCAGTCCCACTGAGGATTCATCTAATTGTTCAGGAAGATGGTGTCAGACTTGCAGGGTGTATTTGTATTGGTCTATAGTAATATGTAATGTCTAACAGAGGTGCGCTAGTCTTTTGTGCACGTCTAATTCCAAGTCAATTCAGTTACTTCAAACTATGTGTCAAAGTTACCTCGAGTGTAGAAATACTGATTTGTAAAAAATTTGATACCTCAAAGGCAGAGAAATAGATTTACAAATCTTTGTCAAAAGCCGGTACTTGGTATGAAGAGATCCTAGAAGTAGAAGGAAATAGTTCAAATTGCCTAAATATTCATTGACTGTTTAATTTAATGAGGTGCAGTTGTTCTCTCTACCCTCTTATGGGCTGTCTTTTCTTTTTATGTGTGGTTTTGGGGTTTGGATGGAGGGGGGATATGCCTTCCAGCTAGTGGTGGTATAGGTTGACCAGACAGGAAGACACCCCCCTTTCTTTTACAAGAGTACTATAAACTGAAGGGACTGACAGGAAAAATATCTTGAGTATCTTTTATTGTCTATATTGGGCTTCCATTAGTTAGTTCAAGTTGAAGGCGTTATTCCCATCTTCAACATATTCAGTGATCTGTGCTGAGGTTGGAGCAGATGGAAACCTTATGTCAGCACCTCTCCTTAAGCTGCATTATGGCTGTTCCTGACAAGTGGATTTCTGTGAGAGACAGCTTTCTCAAGAGGTTCCTGTAAGAGTACAGCAACCGTGGAATTCAGGAACCATTTTTAACCTCTGTCCTTCATTACGTTTTGAACACATGGTGTGCTTTGACATTGCAATCACAAATACAGGGAGAACATTAGAAAATAAGCACTTTAAATAAGAAACAAAAAAACTCTGCAATTTTTGGCTGACAAGGGAGAGGGAAAGGCAGCGGTTCACACAAACCTTATTGCTTAATGTACTTGCTCTGGGCTTTTAGGCAATGTTAAGAACCAAAAAACATCAAAGTGGCTGTACTTGGGTGGAAGTTAGCCAAGTCTCAGAAAGGCTGGTAAAACTGGATGCTGTTTGGCTGTTCATGATGTTCCAAGCTTCTTACTTGAGCTTGGAGGAAAAAGTTGTGGTTCTTTTTCTTCTTGTTGCTTTTATTTTCTATTTGATTTGCTTTTATCTTAACAGGAGCAGGAATTGAATAGGACTAGCAGCTCAATACACACTTTTTCTGTTTTGTTTTTCTGCTAGTGCTATCTCTGGTGTGCTTAGATATCTGCCAACCAAGTGTTCCTTTATCTAGCAATCTAACAATTGCATGGCAAAGTGTGAAAAAGAAAGAAAACACAGGAAGATGTAGTCTATCTTTTCTTCCACTATTTTTAATGTGTTATTATATGAGGGAAAATATTAATACTAATGTGATTTTGTCATGTTGCAGAGTTCTGGCTTAACTCTCATCAGACATGGATTGTAATATGCCACTAGCTAACTTGACTAATCTGCTGTTGCTTTTAAACCTTCACAAATTCCCTCATTTTCCTCTTATTCTTCCTCTTCCTCCTTCTGTGCTCACTTACATGGCCATGTACATTTTAATGTATTTTGAACAGAAAACTGTACCTTGATGGTGAGCCCAGAAAGGTTCAGTGCATAATAAGAAAGCTGAAATAAAATTGTTTCTGCTGTTAGTATATACTAGGAAGTAACAAATAACTTGTAAATAAATCTAAATAGCACAAATTTTTTATAAGGTACATGTAGTAGAGCTATGTGTATGTCTGTGTGTTTGTAAATCATGAAGGAGATGGAAGGCAAGAAAGGGAAGTAGATTTCTTTGTACATACTCAGTTATGCACTTCTTTCATCTAATAATGAATGGAACACTGCTACAGATTGCTTTGGTGATCTCCTAGAGAATTCTTCTCTGGAACAGTCTCCAGCTTTCACCATGTGAAAATACCTCTTCTGGGAGACTAGATGTTTTGCAGGTGATACATAAGTCTTGTGTATCTCATGATGCACTCCTTTTCTAAATGACAACTATAACCTAAGTTATTTTCAAATATGAAGTGGGGCAGGACCAACTTGGATTGAACAGACACTGAGTATAGGTATCAACTGGGAGACAAGCTGAAGAGCATCAGTCATTAGAAATAAGTGGTAATTCCTTCTGGGTGGGCATCAGGTGCCACAGTAATGGGCAGCAGATGTATTACTTTCTTTTTCATCTGTTCCCTGTTTAATAGGTGGCTTACACTTTGAGAGACAGTAAATTTAAGTACAGCATCACACAAAATATTTCTGCTTGTCAGTTATGCACCATAGTGTATTTCGTAGTTAACTGCTAGGCAACATTGTGTGGAGATACTTAGTGTGTTTACTATCCTATCTTGGACTAATTCTCTGATCTGGGAAGTTAGAAGCACAAATGAGCTGTCCTCCATTTGTTAATTCATCTGTTACATTGTTTGTTTTATTGTATATTTGTGTTTAAGGATTTGGAGATACAGAATTGTGTAATAATTCATTCAAAACGTCTTGAGATAGATTTCATGCTGGCTCCAAGATTTATACTCAGCAAATGCTTAACACACAGGCCCATTGTGCCTTTATTTATCAACATTTTTGCTACCAGAATTTGCTGAACAACTTTTCTGATAAGTTTAGTTCTATTTTACAATAATTATTAAACAAAAATCAATTGCTATGAGAGCAGTTCTGCCTCCTCTGTTAAATGCACTTTTGGCATATCCTATCGCTCTGGCAAGCGCTGACACCAGACAAACAGCTGCACAGAAAGGATTGCTGCAAACTATGAGGCACTCACAGATTATTCAGATATCATCTTGCACTGGCCTTAGGATAGCCTGTTACTTCCAGCCCTAAAAATAAACAACTATTAATCACTTAGTGGCAACATGAGGTGACCAGCACTTATGGCTGCCTGAACCTCAATCTAACAGTACTCAAAAGCTTTTCTCATGTTTTCTGTCACCCAGGATAAGAGGTAGTTTGCAGCTAAGCATTCCTTTGGGAGGGCTGCTGTGAGTTTAACAAAATGTTTGAAATAACCTCAGTAACTCCTCTCAGTGCTTACCCACATCTTAAAATGGGCAGAATCAAACAATAGTGACCTTGCATCGGCAGCGTCTGGGAAGCAAACTAATGGTATAAGGTTTTCTGAGGGAAACTGAGTAACAAGCAAGTATGTCAGGAAGCACCATTCTTTGCCTGAATTTAATCAGAAATTGTTGCTTTCAGCAACAATATATGGAATAGTTCTGTAATGCAAACAACCATCTTTGTTCCCTGCCTTTTCAAGGCAAAACAACATTCTTGCAGTGTGGAGGGAGGGGATTCTGCCCTTCTGCTCTCCTTCTGTGAGACCATATCTGGAGTGCTGCATCTAGCTCTGGGGTACTCAGCACAAGAAAGACATCGACCTGTTAAAGCAGTTCCAGAAGAGGGCCAAGAAAATCATCAGAGAGCTGGAGCACCTCTCTTACAAAGAGAGGCTGAAGGAGCAGGGGTTCTTCAGCCTGGAGAAGAGAAAGCTTCAGGGAGACCATATAGCAGCCTTATAGTACCTAAAGGGAGGTTATCAAAAGGAGGGAAAGGAGGGTTTTATACAGGCAGATAGTGACAGGACAAGGAGCAATGGTTTTAAACTGAAAGAGGGCAAGTTTGCATGAGATGTTACGAGGAAATTCTTTACACAGAGAGTGGTGAAGCACTGGAACAGGTTGCCCAGAGAAGTTGTGGATGCCCTATCCTGAAAGTGTTCAAGGACAGGTTTCATGGGGCCCTGAGCAACCTGATCTAGTGAATGGCATGCCTGCCCACAGCAGTGGGCTTGGAACTAGATGGTCTTTAAGGTGCCTTCCAACCAAACCATTCTATGAAAAAACTTTGGCCATATATTTCATGAAACAGTCCAGCAGTATAAGGATTAACAATTTCTTTTCTAAAATGTTGACGTGAGTACCATGTTAATTTTCAGTACATCAACCCAATCCTGTAGTGCAGGCATAGGGTCCCATTATAGTGTATCTCTACAGTACAAAACCTTACAGTCTGATATGCAAAGAACACAGCTACCTGATTTTGAACATGCTGAGACTGAAAGAAAAAAATGGTTTATCTCAAGTACACACAGCCACTTTGAGAGTTGAGCATCTGCAATATTGCTAATAAACAACAAAATAATATATTCCAGTAGAAGTTAGGACATGAACCAACAAAGCTTGAGAAAATCAAAGTTCACTTAAGACTCTCTTCTCTTAATGACAGGCTGCCTTGAGCCAGTATGTATTTTCTTTCTCATTCAGTGCATCAGTCTTCACTTAGAAAGCCTTGATCCTTGAAAATTACTGTAACCTTAATGTTATTTAATCATAGATTTTTAAAAGTTAATTCCATGAGAACTACATTTTTTAAAAAGCCTAACTTGTCATTGAGGATTAGAAAAAACCTTTATTTGCCTGGAGAACAGTACTCAGATCTGAATGAATAAGTGTAAGTGAAGAATGTGTTTCGACAGTTTGTTTATTAAAAAATGTATTATGCAGCTAAAAGTTATATTGTGCTTATAATATTTTAATGACAGTGGCTTGCACAGTTTCTGGTGCAGTCTATTAATATGGATTTTCAAATTGTGCTATGCAAAATTCTGACATATTTTAAATGTTCCCTTATGTCCACATAAATATCAGTTGATTTGTTTTTATTTCTCCAAATGCCAAAAGTAATTAAATCATATTATAAGCCTGATGAAATGCTGCTATTTCACTGAAACCTTAACGGTCTCATTGCAGAGATAAAAAGACAGCTAGTGTGACAAAAAGCTTATTAAGATTTAATCATATCCAAGTGAGGTGTAACTATCGAAACAGAGGTCTGATATTAGTTTCCACCCACCTTTTTTTCACCCAACAAGTCTAACGTCCACATCAATGGCATGTAACATCAGTATCTGGCATGCGTGGAAATGCCTACCTTTCTCAGCCCAAAACAAGTTCTCACTTTTGAGTCAAAACCTCCTTGGAAATGAGAGTCTCATAGAATATTAATAGACTTTGATTTTTTTCCTTCTCTTCAGTAAAAATAAGACTTCCCCCAACTACTGTGGTAACATAAAAGCTTAAAGCAGATTAGCTTTTACTTGCTTAATTTCACCTTAAGCAGCACAAAGGGGACACCTGGATCCTTGACACATACTATACTGCTAACTTCTGTGTGTGAGGCTTGATATAGTGCTTGTTAGGGCCATGGAGAAGTTTCCTATTATCTTTAAAACTATGTGATCAGAACTTGTTAAACTTTCTTGAGCCACATTTGCAAGCAAATTTATTTTCGTGCAGTTGCTGCTGCAGGAAGTCAGTGTTAAGTAGCTTGAGGGAGTTGGGCACAAAAATAATGTAGCCATCTGGGTTATAGGTTAAGCATTCGATTTTTAAAGCAAAAAGTATCATTCAGTTACTTGATTTTACTAAGTACTGGATTTCTTTTTCTTTCAACCAAATTTGGTGAAGTCAAAGCAATAAGGTGCTCTGTGTATGTCACTGGATCACAAAAGTGTCTGGAGGATTTGAAAACTGATGGGGATAATAAAACCCCACAATTATCTTTAAATTGCATTCAGAGTTTTTAAAATGCACTGTCTTCCTGCACAAGTACTTTTATTTGGTTTTAAAACCTTATATAAATGAACAGTGGGAAAAAATACCTTTTTATAAACTATTCTGAATTTGGATTGCAGTAGCTATTTAAATGGAAAATTTATTGCGAACCAAAGTAAGTTTCTGAGCAGTGGCTATTAAATGTTTGTCAAGATATATAATGCTGTGTCATCAGCAGTAGTAAACTGCTCTAGACATAAGGAAGTTGGCTGACTGATGTCAATGGACCCTACTTGAAAATATGATCTGCAGTTGTCACCTACTAGCCTAGCTCTACCAGTCTCCAGATTCCCTTCACTGACACAAATGAGACTTCTACAAGTACACTGAAATAAAGTTGAGACTCTTTAAACAGTAAACTGTTTAGATATTACAGGAGGAGTTAATTATGTTATCCTCAGGGTCTGTTAGTACTATGAGTAAAACCCATTTGCTCAGAACTGTGATTATGAAGAACGATGTTAAGTTGACTTAGAATGTAATAGTTCATTTGTGAACTTTTGTAATTCCCCTTTTCCAGGAAATAAGTAGTGGTGTGCTGGAAAAGCTTTGATGTGCCTGATATTTAAAAACTAGAAAACAAAGCCAGCTTTTTAGCTGACACTGTTGATGATCTGACATTGAAAAGTGAGGAATCAGAATGCAGTCCTTCAAAGACACACTCAGGTGTGACCTTCATAATTAAAATTACCAACCAAGTAGACTGTTAAGCCTTCGTAACATTAATACTCGGCTGAATCTGTTTGATAAAATATTGGCTTAAATGCATGCGTATTAGCAATAATAATTCATATGCCAGCATTTCATTATGAGAGTCTCTTGGATTGAAAATTATTTACATTATGCTGAGATGCATACAACCCATCTATAACAAATAGACTAAGAATAAATGAAGTGAACATTTATTTGAAAACAATTGCAAGTTGTTTTACATTTCTGTTCAGTATCAAGCAGTGTGTTGAAAAGCATTTTTCATAAAACCACATGCAAGGCTTTTTGATGGTGAAAAAATCCCCTCACAACAGCCACATGTCTAGGCAAATCGTTAGAAGCTAGTATGGACCCCACACAGACATTCCAGAAGAAAAGACATTACTAGAAAGTAGTTTCTCTTGAAGTGAAGTAGAATATGTGTGAGCCTACTGGGCCACTTTGATAAATAAATAAAAGTCTCTTTTTCTTTTCTAGCACAAAACTAGTTCAGCTGGAGGGCAAGTTAAACCCAGATTCACATTTTACTTAGGTTTTTTCTTTCCCTTTTTTTTTAAATGACCCCATCTTTGGTTTGTTGTTATTAGGGTTTCTTTAAGACAAAGAACCATTTTGCTTTGGGTTATCTGAATTTACCTTCCTGGTTTTTCAACATATCTCTGTGAAACTCCTTTCTAAGACCAAACTCAGTGTCCCAGGATTATCAGCATACTTCCTTAACTATGGGTTTCTTTCAGCATTTGTATCATTGAACTGGTACAAAACATGCTCTGAACAGTCTGAAATGAGTGCAAACCTGACTTATTTAGAGTAAATACTATGGTCAGATGTAAGTTTTATCTGAAGAACTTGTTGAACCTGCAATTGTATCTAATTATACATAAACTATACTATCTACCTCAAATGCTTCAGTTGATTTTTTGAAATAGGCCATCTGCTGCCTTTAGTGCTTGGACTAAATTTAGTCTTCTATATCAAACCTAAATTATGCCTAACCTAATCCACAAACTTTTGTAATCCTGTTCACATCTTGCCATGCCTTGGGGTCATAAGCCTGCCTGCCTCCCTTTGGGCACTTTTGGCACTCAGACCCCAAGTGCAGCTGAGTTGACTTTGGCTACCTTTGAATGTCAAAACTATACAATGACTAAACCAGGATTTACGTAATGGTAACTACATATTTATTGGTTGATTTTTAAGTAAACTGATGCGGTCTTTGTGGACAAATTTCTCTTGCTGTGTTTATTATGTTCTGAAGGAAGCTTGCCTCTATATTTCCTGTTTGTTCTATTTTTAGTGCATAGAATTAACCAAACCTTAGTTACTTGGATTGCTTATCAGCTTTAAAAAGAAACTCCTTATAAAAGTAAAGTTCTAAAAGCAATAGTTTCACTGGAATAGCTAAAACTACACTTTTGTATAACTTCTGGATATGTTCCTTCACACCTAAGCTTTTCAGTCTAAGAACTAAAGACAGGAGGGAAAATATAAGTTAAGCACATTTTTAGGGATTTATACAATTTTTCTGAGCAAGAAGGAAATCCATAGGAGTTCAGTAGTTTGTTACATTGTAAGGTGATTTTTGTTTTATGCTTAAAATTTCTCCAATGGTTCTTTCTTATGAAATGAGATAACCTGGCCTATCTTGCATCTATGTAGTCTTATAACCATTTTTCTTTTCTCCTTGGACCTACTGAATGCATCCCCTTTCCACAGCAATACTGCGTAAGCATTCTGTCATTTTAGTTCGTTCTCCTGTGTAAACTGCACTGCGTAAGCATTCTGTCATTTTAGTTCATTCACCTGTGTAAACTGCGGTTAGTCACTAACTTGTTAAATGTTACAGTTGATGTAGAAATCAATTTGTAGCTTTACCTTGTAATTCACAGCACTGACTTCCATTCTTCATGGTGCGATACCTGCACTTTGGAAGGAGACAAATTAAAAAAGGATAGTTCTTACTTGTAGATTACACTTCCCTACCTCATCCCCTCACACGAAAAGGTTAAGTGTCTTTTCAAATTAAGGCCGCAGTAATTAACCAGAGACGTTGTGATTTGCCAACTTTGGGTGCTAATGAGAGAGAAATTAGCACTTAGCAACAGGAGTTCCTGATAGTGGCAAATGCTTAATATGCCAAAAAGTTAATTCTGGTCTTAAGTACTGCACTTAAGTATTTTTAAACAAAAGTATGGCATGTTTTTTATGTGATCATACATATAGAGCTATAATAGAAGAAATGACACAGAAGAGTTGAAAAGGTGTGACCTAGGCAGCACTAGGCAGTTTCACTATAACACCACAGTCAAACACACAGGATAGACTGATGTTTTCATGCTAAAGATGTACTTGCTTCTGCCATTAATGTCTGCAGATGTTCTTGTATATAAATTTTATTATCAAATTTGGCATTTCTGAACATAATTTTTTGAGTGCCTCAAAAATTGTGCTTGAGCTGAGATGATTTGCTAGAAAGACACAAATTAGCCTTTTGAAGTGTCTTGAAATAGTAATGTTTAAAATTACAGTTTCAAAAAATAACAAATTACTTAAGCACAGTGCCACATGTATTTTGCAGTGGATGGGGGATTCAAACAGCCAGACAGCAAAATGAACCCTTCAAAACTTGGGTGAGCAGCTGCTCATTAGCATCAGGATTTTACCTGGCACATGTGCTCGTAATGAGTAACTACTTACATACATTTCATAGCTTCTGCCTTGCATAAAATAGCCCATTATAAATATAAGGTACCCTATCTTCTGGGGATTTTTGCTTTTAAAATAACTTTGGTTAGTACAAAAGTACATCCTCACCCAATTATTCCATTTTTGTGTATTCTTGATGTGGGAATAGATACATAGTCTGTGAAATAACAGAAGTTGGGGTCCAGCCCACATCAGCTGTCTCTCACCAGCGGCCAGGAGCATCAGTCTGTGGCTTCCCTTGCCGTTGGCCCCTCGCTCCTGCTAGGCTGTCTGGCCTCTGTGGTACAGTGAGGTTCTGCATGTCTTGGCCCCATGTGAACTTAAGCAAAGGAAAATACAGACATGTCCTTACAGACAGTAAAGGCTGAAGTTGTTGGCCAGATAGAGAAAACTTAGAAATTGGGTGTAGGCAGCAATGTCCTTCCGTATGAGCCACTTTTTAGTCGGTGCTGTTTTCATTGCCAATCATGTTAGGATATGTTATCTAGTATAGCCAGATTTGTCAAAGTTTTAACCTTACAACTTTCAAGTATCATCTTTCAGTTTCAAAAAGCACATTTGCCAGTGTGGCCCCAGCTATGCTGAGGGATAGTTTACTCTGCCACTGAACTGGGGCCACTTGGAAGTTGAAGAGTAGTAGCTGTAGACCAAAATGTTGCAACACTCTGCAGTAGTTTCAGGCAAAAGACTACCGTATCTAATTGAAACTGCAGGAGGAAACCACAGGGGTTTCTCCTTCCTTTGATGCCTATTTCATTACATGAGCACATCAAATAGTTTTCTCCATATTGTTGGAAAGAAACCACCTTCATGAAGCCAGTCTGGCACTATCTATGGCTTTGACTGCTTGTATTGTCTGCTCATTTAGGTCACTGTGCCTCTCAGCACATTTTTATTATAATTAAACGTTAACATAATTGGCTACCATATTGGTTGAGTCCTGAGCATGGCTCTGCATATAAACCATTACATGACATTGTATTGAACTTTTTCTTGTACAGACGGTATCTAACAGCTCATCCTGCACTGTTAGTTTTGGCAAGTTCACTACAGCATATAATAAATCAAGGAAAGAAAAAGCTTTTTGGCCTAATGTTGTACAGACTGCTGTAATGTTAGACTACAGAAAGCAGTTCTGTTTTTAGACATCCTTTTACTAACCCAACATTCATAATTTATGATTTCACTGTAAAATTCCTGCAACACTACACCAAAAGTAGTGCTGCCCTTTAATTAAGTGCTCTCAGTAGGAAAAACGTGAAACTGATGTGCAAAACATATCGCAGTACACAGTGATTGATAGTGATTACTTCTTTATGAACCCAGCCTGAAGGTCTGAACTTCCTGATGGGTAAAATAGTCCATGGGGCTACTTCCTGAGATTGCCTAGTGGGGATCAGTCAGAGTTAGCAATATCCGAGGAATTCCTGAGGCACATTTCAGAGACGTTACAGCACGAACTTTCTGTTTCTTCTGAATTGTGCTTTACCTTACTAAGTACCTGAAAAATAACTTATTATGGAGATTGTATTTTAAGGGTTTATTGTTATCTTCATGGTATTATAATTTGTTTGTGGTTTTAATACCTGCACACTCAAATCTGAAAAACCATAGCGCATGGCAAGAAAGATTTCTGTATGTGTCCAAGTTACTGAATGTTACTTAATATTTAAGACGTATGTATTTTTTTATTTATATGTGCAGAGTATTCAAAGAAAAAAATACCTGATGTGGATTGTTTGAGTCTCTAAATAGCATTTTTATTCACGGAATCACTAATTAATGATGTCTATCAAATCAACATTGATCAAAATTTGAAAATTGAATGGAGGTTAAATGCTCTTCAATTTTGCAGTGAAATTAACAGATCTACTTGTGTTGGAATCACAGAGGTGGGAAATTAAATTTCCCATAATATAGTCACATAGTTCATTTTCCTTTTTTTGCTTGATAGATTTGGCCCTGGATTAGTCATCTACTGGTATGGATTTATTGAAGAGCTGGACTGCCATCGTGAACGTGGTATCCTGCTAAAAGACTGCTTTCCTACTGACATTGTGACTCTGCGACACAGCATGGCTCAGCACTGATGTTGGGAGGAAGAGGTAAATCCGGAAGCAATTTTACTTTCCTGTGGAGTAAACTAATGGCAGCATCTGCCCTGAACTTCAGCTGAACTCCTGCTGCCCGCCCTTATGCTATTGCCTCTTTACACAAACGTATCAAGACTTTCTGTTTTGCTTCAGACCTCTGTTGTGATCAGCCAAAAAAAGACAGACACAACCCATTCGTTATCAGCAGTTTTGTCTCTGTCAAACAGCTAGTTTCTAGATACTCTTAATCTTTCTTCCTTCCGGATGGCTTCTTCTACCATTCTAAACAAAGACAAAAATGCAGAGGCTGAAAGGTACAGCTTTCAGTTCTTATCCCTGTTACAGAGTCACCTTTAAAATTAAGTGGGTTTTAATAGTTTCACTTGCAAGTTTATTCAGTGCTAGTGATGTGACTGAAACACCTACAGTGATGTGGGGATTTGGTAAAGACTGTTGTTTGGGGGCTCAAAACAATGTAATGCAAAGCTCACAAAGCCCAAGTGGTAAGAGAGGATCATGGCTGTTACACTAAATAGCCAGATTTTGAGAGAATAATTGGCATATGTCTTTCATCACTATCTGATTGCCAAAATCAACAGTAATATCCCAAGTAAACAGTTAAAAAATAATCTAAGTTAGGGGATTTTTAGGAAGGGGTGAAAGTGAAGGGCACAGATTTTATGTATATAAGCCTGTTAAGTTTAGGGTTGGTTTTGTGGGGGGTTTAAGTATTTTAATGACTTGAGAATGACTTGTGTTATGTCTTTTCCTCTCCCCCACCCCTCGGGAATCCATACTTAGGAATTTTTCTCTTAACTGAATTTAAGGAAGGAATCTGTCTTGACCCCCATAGGTACCATAGCATGCAATTTTATGGCATGCCAAAGTCCGAAAGAACAATGTGCAGGAGTTCTCTATGTGGGTTATTTCTGAAGAAGATTACCATCCTGGTGTTCAAGAAGGGGATTAAAAAAACAGATAAAACAGTGCTTCATACAGTTGCATAAGGCAATAAAGCACACAAATGGACAGAAGTTTCCTGCATACTTGTTTTCTTGTCAGAGCCTTGTTTTTCTCTTGTTGGAACCATGAAGATCAGAGGCATGTTGAGGTGAGTTTTAGCCTTTCTTGAAGTTTTGCAGAGTTCAATCTCATTCTGTTTCCATCCACATTGCCACTCAGAGGGGCAGGATTGGGCCTCAGAATTGGGCCTCAGTTAGATGTTTTTAATGACAACAGTTTATTGGGCTTGACACACTTCAATAGCCTTTTCTTTGCTGACTGGTATTCAAGAAAGGACAAAATATTTTAACAAGTCAGTGAGAGTTTTGCATGTATGCTCACCATGTTCAGATTTTCAGAGAAGCAGAGGTAAAAATTCTGTTGTAGAATTAAAGGTATGATAACAGTCTCCCTAAAGAACAAGTAGATAACCTTTTCCAGAAGGAAAGGGTCTTTAAAACATTACACTGCATATTCATCACCTTTTTTTCATTTGAGGTGATCCTTTGTGCATCTGTGTGATTTCAAAAATCACGTGCAGACATTTTACTGTTTTGCCTTGAGTTAAAAAGATACTAATCCTATTCAGGAATTTTTCAGCTATAGTTTTCAGATGCATACATAGCATTTTGATTTTGAATTTTTAGTTCTCACTTTAGCACTTTTTAATAAGTTTCAGACAGGAATTTATCGTTTTGACTAATCTTTAATTTTCAGGAAAAAATATCTTTAGTCTTCCCACTACTCTATCCCTTGCTGCAGAGACAAGCTACTGTAGCTCCACTACAGTGAATTATTCTTTTATTGAGATATTTTCCTGGGTTTGAATGTCTTATGGTAAAAAGATTTTAAAAAATATTCAAACACCCGTAATTCATTTATGTTCAACTATATAAGGTTTACCTGACCAGCTTTAAGGTTCTGCCCATAAAGATATGCAGAAGCAGTCTGAAGTGTGCCTGCCTGATGCCAGAAGCTGCATTTAGGATGTTGCTGCCTCTGTGACTTTCAACTGTGGTTTAGGTTGATTGAATGTGTAAAATCAAGAAAAGAAGAAAAAGGAAGAAAAAAATTAACGTCATTGTAGTAGAAAAAATCAGAAGTAATGGTTGTCTGAGTGAAATGGTTTTAAAGGCAAACTGAATTTGTTTTAGCTACTACATATGCTTTCTGTTGTATGAAATCATTTAAATCAGCTTTTACATGATGCACTAATGCTGCTCTTTCTTTCTGAATAAATTAAATTTATCTGCACAGATGTTGAAAATTCTGCCTCCAACAAAGCTTTGCTTTATTTGTTTTTACATTAAACAAATTTATGTGGAGACACACAGATAAATCAGGTTAGATTTCTATTTGTTTATTTATTCCTCTACCTAATGCTGTGATGTAACAGGTCAGAAAGCAGTACAGCTGTCTTTAATCAAAGTTTTGATCTCATCTTCATGTATTGTCTATGTTAAGAATCTTTGTATAGAGTGAGGATGAAATAAGCCACAAAAGTGTACATACTGTACTAATTTCATTACATTCTAAAAAAGAAAAAAGCTTTGCCACCACAAAAACTATGCTGTGTCACTATTTTAGATGCTGAAAGCAAAACATTAAAAAATTAAGACTGCTTTGTTATTGTTACTTGTATACTGAAAAAAAACCCACATCTGGGTATTTTCTCTGTTTATCAGATGTAAACATCAACTTTCATATTAAAGAGGAGACTGCTGTTTGTGGGGTTTTGTTGGTTTTGTTTTCTTAAACAATGCTGTAGTCATTAGAACCTTAGCATTAAAGCCAAATTCAGTTTTATGGAGTATTCTACAGAGTGTACTAATGAATTATGCCAAGATAGAAAACAGAAGTGTGCATAAAACTGAATGATGTTCTCACTGGCATATATAGACATGCCAAGCATCTGCTCTTACAAGCACTGTAATAAGGCCTGTTCTGAGGTTTAGGAACTGATCTAATTGTGTTGAACAGGGAGGTGAAGCTTCCTTATATAGGAGGAACAGCACAATGGTGGGTCACACACTCTAATATAAGAAGAAAACATGTATTTTTACCATTCCTGTATTCTGGGGACACATTATTAGTACGAGTTTAATAATCTCTCCCTAAAGACAGCTCAGAGTAGAATAAAACTTCTGATCTAAAGCTGAAGAAAAAGGACCAAATTTTTTACTGTTCTTACTTCAGTTCTCTACTAGTACTGGTAGTTCATGAATAATTTTCTTCATATTTTGTTATATTTGCTTATTCATGGTATTTGCTTTTGGATTTCTCCAGCATCTAGACTACTACAGAAAACTATTCATGCCTCTTTCCATTTGCCTTTAAATCCTCGCCTTTTAATTTTCCATCTTTTTTTAACCATTTCACTTTTATTTATTCTGTATCCTCCCATTTGCTCATTTGAAAAGTTTGTCCTGTTTTCTACTGCCCGCTTCTCTTTCTGTTACTACATCTGAAGAGTGCTGTTTCCAGTTCCATATGCATTTGGATTGATCAACCATCTCAAGCAATTTTGCTCTTACTCTCATTATAATAGCAGCTTTAGATTCCAGGGATACTGTTCTCAGATTTTCATGTGGTGGTGATGCTCTTCTTCATTCTCTTCATGTGAAACATAGTCATTCCCACAGGTTGGGAGTGTTCACCAAGCAGACCACTAGTGCAGAATAATCCCTCACTCCTGTGCTGAGAGTAGACTTGTACAAAGGACGAAGTTAGGCATGCGTCTGTGCTACTAGGAAATAGGCAGGGACACTATTAGGAATTTAGCTGTTACAGCAGTCTCTTTCATTAAGGAGGTTTGCCTTCTGCAAGTTCATGCCTTGTTTGTGCAGCACTTCTGCAAGCAGGTCTGTTGAAGTCAAGGATTTAGCTTTCCTTCTGTGCCAAAATCTACTTGGCTCAGAACAGAAGAGATGGCTATCTCTCTGTTTTCACACCACAGTCGATCTGGCAAAAGGTTGTACATCACACAGGTTGTTCTTTTTTACCAGAGTTGATTACCGCTCCTCAGGGGTCAACAAAAAGTACAAAGAATTGAACTGGATTCTTCCTTTTGCTTTGTCTGATGTAGTCTTACTATTTAGATAGCTTCTTCTGAGAGATATTCTGCATTTAGATGGTGAATACTGAGCAAGAGTAACTGTTGTTAAAAACTTGCACTTGTTATTTCAAGGATGAGATTAATTACATGTAGACAAATGCTGCTAAAGTATTAATTCAATATTATTGACTAAAATAGGAGGCTGCCTGCAAAAGCAACAAAAAAAAATTCCTATCATGTTATTTTAAGTCACAAAGGGCCATTTGTTGTGGATTGGCAGGTTATTCAGAAATAGCCTTTTTATTGCATTGACAAAAGAAGAAACCTAAAGGGCTTGCTCTTTACAGTGGTGTGATAGGAACCTAAAGTGTGCCTGTTGAAAAATGAACGAGCTAACAATGGGAGCTTGGCAGCAACTTCACCATTTATAGAGAAACCGTCTATCTGGTATGATCTGTATAAAATAGACCTCACTTAGGTTAGGGAAAGGTCACAAGTTACACAAAGTTTGGATAGTGTAAATGCGTTACTCAAAACTAACTCTCCTGTGTATAGTAAATATAAATTGAACCTGTATTATTAAGAACATGCCAGGATTCAAAAGATTAAATAAGGAAGATGTAATTATGAGCTAAATCATAAACAGAGCAGTTTTAGTTCCCCTTGTATTTTTCACTTTCCTGCTATTGTTTCATATATGGCTGTTATACAAAGAGCAGCTTAGGTCATCTGCTATAAATTATGGGTTTTGTACAATAGTAATCTACCAAATTATTTCAGAGCTGGATTAAAGAGCTTCAAAACACTTTTAGAAAACTTTCCCACATAATAAATAGATTTTATTTTGATGCCCTATTTTTTTAAGATTTCTTGATTTAGAGTCTTACAGTATTCAGCGACTTGCATTGATATGATGATATTGGAACACAAGATTTGCATAATTTATTTCCAGTCTCAAATAAGTGTGAAAGGGTAATTAATACCAAAGAAGCTCTTTTTAAGTACATTACCTGGTGCATTTTTCAGGCTAGGTTTTTAAGCTGACCTAAGTCAAATGATTTTTGGTTTTTTGTTTGTTTCAGAAATTCAGCAAGATTTCATGTGAAATTCTGTATCTTTTTTTGTTTTCAAACATACAAATCATATTTGCAACAATAACAATCATTCAGAATTATAACAGTAATTCTGCTTAGTAGCTCTCAGCTGGCATCGTGTCCCTGTGTAAGATGTTGGCCTGCCCTCGCTCCTGGCCAGGCTTTCACCTAATCTGAACAATCACATGTCATCTGCACAAATCCATAGATGTGGCACTACGATGTCAACACAAAATGCAATGTCAATGCAAGCGTATGGAGATGAAGTAACAGTATTGAAACCATGTCAGTGCACATCTACAGAGACCACGTTACTCTGTCAGTGTGATTTTAGTAAGATCACTTTGAAATGTTAAAATGAAATGAAACTAAGTCAATTAGGTAATAACAATTGAGGTTCAGGGATTAATTGAGGGCCTAAGGTGAAGCCAGTGACCATTAACCCCAGCTAGTTATTAATTTTAGAGAAATAAAGAAAGGCCAACTACTATTTGCATGGCCCAGGTAATCACTGTTAACATAAAGCAAACATGTAAGCAGGTCAAACAATAGCAATATTAAATAATTATCTTTGAAAATACTTAAACAAGCACCAAGTCAAGGTCATAAATGTTTTGCAAATTCAGGTTTTCAGAGTATATGACTCTAGCATTAAGACACAAATGCCTAATATATTATTCATTTAATGACAATGAGAGATGCTTGCCAAGAGCAATGGCTCTTTGGTTCAACATGCTGTTCAAACAGATATGAAATCTCTCTGGGGTCTCTGTCCTAAGGAGAGATGACAGGAGACTAGATCAAAGGA